>NW_015387954.1:143666-249133 GCF_001527695.2 Protobothrops mucrosquamatus | reverse complement strand
ATTGGCTGCCGGTGGCCTTCCGGGTGCGCTTCAAGGTGTTGACTATCATCTTTAAAGCGCTCCATGGCATCGGACCCGGATACCTTCGAGACCGCCTCCTGCCGCAGATTACCCCCCATCGACCTGTACGCTCCCACAGAGTGGGCCTCCTCAGGGTGCCGTCAGCCAGACAGTGCCGGCTGGCGACCCCAAGGGGGAGGGCCTTCTCTGTGGGAGCTCCCACCCTCTGGAATGAACTGCCCCCAGAGATCAGGGTGATCCCTGATCTCCCTTCCGCCGCGCCCTTAAGACATGGTTATTCCAGCTTGCGGGACTGGCCTAGGGGAAACTTTTAGAGGGGTTTTAATTACATTTTAATTAGATTAAATTTAAATATTTCCTTTTTAATTAATTTTTAAATTTGTAATGTCATTTGTGTATTTTTACCTGATTGTTAGCCGCCCTGAGTCCACAAGGAGAAGGGTGGGATATAAATTTAATAAAATAAAATAAATAAATAAATAAATAAATAAATATATAATAACATATAATTTATATAATATATAATATAATATTACTGTAATGATTGATTTTTTTTCTTGGTTGTTCTGGCTTTGCTTTGAAATACTGTGATGTAATCCATATAGTAAAATTCAATATAAATAAAACTGTTACTAATTTTTCCTTATAATTTAAGCTAAAGCAAAATAATTCATTTGGCTTAATTTTTGTTATACAAAGAAAGGAAAAAAATGCAGGTCCACGAATTAGTAATGGTTACCAGTATGTTTACAGGTGATCCTCAACATGACTTGTCATTCATAAACTGTCACATTATTAGGCATGAAAAAACCCCAGATCCACATATTGTATGAAGGTCCAATTAAATTGATTGGTTGCTATTTATTAGTGCTGTGCAACATTTTAGATTTGAAGGTCAGGGAAAATGCTTTCAAGCACATGTGAACATGCATGTAGCATCTGCAGGATTCTACTCAGTGGTGGGATTCAAATATGTGAACAACCGGTTCTCTGTATGGATGCCACTTCCGGAAATCCATTCTGGTCCTGGGCAACAAAAAATTAGCTACCGGTTCTGCTGAAGTGGTGCGAGCTGGCTGAATCCCACCACTGATTCTACTTAAAACTAATGCATCTTTCCCCACACTAGCATATGAAGCACACTATAGCTCTATTATTTTGTGTCTTTTCTTAAAACTATCCTACGTATGGGTGCATGTCTGGGAAAGTCATGGTGGGTATTTTTAGCCTTGTAAGGCAACCCAGACAAGAAGTACAACTATTAATACTATAAGTATTAATCCTTGTGTGGGCTGAAACATCTTTTACGATTAGTTGTCCAGTCTGTGGCTCTCCTTCCCATCTCCCAAGGTTGTTCCCAGATACCATTACAGTATTTTTCATACACATTACTTCACAGTAATTGGAATATATTAACTGTATTCAATTTGGTTAACTCTAAATAATAGGAAATCACATTTAATTTTGTCCTGGTCCCATTTACTATGTTTTGGAATGCAGCCTCCAGTATGCCAATTGGAAGGCAAATACAACTTTTATTCCCTAAAAACCTTGTCAGTTTGAAAAACGGTTATCTGATCCTGATTCCTCTTACTCATGCTTGATCTGTTTGTTTTCCTTTTACTAAGTAGTGTTGCTATGATAACCATCCCTGTACAATGCATCTCATGTCTAACAATTAAAAGCTTTGATGGAGGTTCAGATATAGCTTCAGCAGAGTTTTCTTGATTAAGGCACTTCTACATTGCCATACATTCTGCTTCCCAACTCCTCAGAAACAGTTTGAAGCTAATCTGCAATCAAACCTTCCCATTGCTGTCTATAACACTGAGAACAAGGAGGAGAAATTTCCCCTCTACCACTCTGTGCAAAAAGGAAGCAAAATAAATTGCCTGCAAATGTCCATACTTCCTATCAGTATGTTGCAGACTCTGTACATTTGTTTTGGCTGCTGTGCGGTGGAACTATAAGACTATCAAGACTTCCACCTCACTTTTGAAGCCTTAGAGCCATCGCCCCAGTCCTAGGCCTTCAGCTGGGTTTTATAAAACCTTTTCGCTTTAGGCCTCCATTGCCATGTGCAAAAAAAAAAAAAAGTTTCAATCAATTTCAACTTCTTGCGGGGAAAAAAAAAGTTCTCGCAAAGTTGGAATTGATTGAACTTTTTAGTCCCACCCAGTCTGCCGTTACCAATGTAGCCATGCCCACCCAATGGGCCACGTCCACCCAATGGGCCACACCCACCCAATGGCCCATGCCAACCCAGCACCCGATGATACATAAGTGGGTTTTGGGTTGCAGTATGGGCACTCGGTCTCTAAAAGGTTCGCCATCTCTGCCTTAGAGACAAAACGTGAAATGAGGTAGGAATGTCCACAAACTCCACAGTGCTGAAACATTTCAAAGAAGGTTTATTGCAATTTCAAATATATCACAGCAAAACCAAAAATATGTACTGTATATTCAGTTGTCAAATTTTGCCCACACTCTGGGATCAAGGAGGTCCAGAGCTGGTCACAAACTGAAGCAGTGTTCTTTGTAAAGGATGGTCTAGAAAGGCAGCAATCAGCAGTTCCAAGCTAGAGGGCTGATATGTTAAATAATTCAGCTGTATCAGAGTCTCCAGAGTGGCCACGTATTTGCCAAATCACAAAGTTGGGAGGAAAAAGCCTTAAGAGTTTAAAACTCTGGACTCTGATTTATTCATACTGCAGAGGACAATAATCTCTCTGTGTGCTTCTCTCTTTATGTAATAATATCTAGTCTAATTGTAAGCCTGAACAAGGGATTAAACATCTAGAGAGCCAAGATTTATTGTGAAGCCATGGTTTGTAATGTAAAGCAGAATTGTTATACACTCTATAATGTTAGACTGTTTACGAATAAATGCACATACGTATGTGCATACATACAATAAATGGAGATATTCTTGCTATAAGCAGTGACAGTGTTTGTTTATTGTGAAGAGTTGCTTAATATCTATTTCTGCTAACATGCTAAATATTCAGTTTGGATCCAGTAGAACCTTTTGCTTATGCAAAGCATTTTTGCTCTACATAAATGAGACTCAAATGACACACGCTGAAACTCTTACAGTGTATTACGGAAAAAAAGGAATTAGGATGTAACCTTAGAGAGAGGGGATAATATAAATGTACTTATAACTGTTGTTAAGAAGATTGAAAACAACTTCTTTATTATTTTCTTTCTGGATATTTATATACTTGCATTATGGTGTGTAGGGATTGTACTTATTTTCATATGGTTCCTAGTTATAAGAGTGATTGAATAATTTATGGGGGTCTTTCCATGGCTGGTTTACTGTGATGTATCAACTGAGATTTCTCTCAAATAATTGAGAAAGTGGAAGCCATGGCTTTTGACTCTACTATGAACTGTCCAGTTTGCATTTCCAGAAAAAGAAACTCTTGGGACATGATTTTACCAAGAGTATAATACTTTACTGAAAATTTACATTGACACAGAAGAAGCGAAACCAGCGCTGTTTTCCCGCTTGAAAGCTTACTTAATTAAATAATAGATTCCCTCGCCCCCCACCCACCAGGTTTTCACATTGTCCAATAGTAATACTTCTTCTTGTTATGGGAAAAGTCCACTTCTCCATTGAGCACCTGCATTAGTGACCTTGGCATTCTTGCAGGCTCTCAAAGATGCCTTGGTTGCCTAGATACCATCCCTCCCACCTTTGCATTCCATTTCACAATCTTGTCAAGCTATGAGCAAGGAAGAAAATGTAGATGAAATGGCGAATCAGTCTTGACATCTACTTATTATTTTCAAGTTTATACATGCAGTTTCACTGTACCATTTTTTCATGTTAAGGCCAAAAACATTTCAGCCCATATTTATTACTAAAGAATTGGAATTTTAGGGGCAAATTTTTAAAGTTTTATAAACTTAATTTACCATCTGATGGATTGGCTTTTTCCTATGGACAGTTTAATGGCAAAATATGTGTCTTAACCCTCTGCAAATCTGTTGCTTACAGTTTCTATAAATGAGTAGGCGGCACAAAATAATTGAATTGTAGACAAGTAGGAATAGGAAAAGAAGAAAAACAAGTAATACTTTTTTTCACTGAACTCTATATGCCAGCTAAAGTTTGTCAGACTCCAGTAGAAAGAATCAGATATATATCATGGGCCTTTGATAAGCTTTATTACCTGCCTAAGGAAGAAAACGGATAACTGAAGATTTCCCATAACAGCAGGCCTTGTGAACTGTGCAGCAAATTATACTCACATTATGTGTCAGGAAGCCCTGAAATAAATATCTGACCAAGTAGAAATGTTGTCTCCTCTACACTATGTTTTGGACAGTCTGTGTCTTAGGCCTTTTAACACATTTGTGTAAGAGAGTGTACTCTCCTGAACATTTCTGAAATTCAGCATTCATGCCTGAGAAATTCAATGCTGTTTGGGGAATCTGTCTTTTCTTTTATTTGTACAAATAAGTGACTGTAGGATGAAATTATACTGCTCTTGAAAGTTGGTCTTTCTTCTGCACTATTGTTTGAATACCTAACTTACTTTTCAGAAAAGACATTTTGTATCCCTCAGATAGAGCTTGTGTAATAATTGATCCCAGGCAATTAGTTGAACAATATGAAATGGCATTTCACTCGGATTTCCCCTGCTAATGTTATTTTTATTTCAGAAATAGAAGGAGTACAGGCACTGAGAAGCCACAGAACTTGAAAAAACTCTGCTGGTAGTAATTTCAATATTAGCTTTCTGGCATCTATAGGGAAAGAGAGTGAAAAGCCAGTGGCCTAGGTACATCTTCACTTGGAATCTCTAAAACAGGAATATGGTCTTTTTTAGTTTTAATCAAATATTTATTTTTTTTATTTCTTCTAAAAAACTTTATAACAATTTTGAAGTGTTTTTATGTCTAGTTTTCACCATAGTCAAGATTTATTTTATATATAGAAATGTCTACTTGTATACACACACACACACACACACACACACACACACACACAAACACAGATACATGCAATTTAATTGTCTTATTTGTCTTTTGGTTTGGTCTTTTCACTATAAAACTTAAATTTATTTATTTTACTGTAAATGTTAACATTGTACGGTATCATGGAATGTTAAAGTTTGAGAGCCATATTTAAGAGGAGAAGAATTTAGTTTTTTTAAAAAAATTGAACTTGTTGAAGCCTGTAGAATTGGGAATTTTCTTTTCTACATCCTTTTCTTCTTTTCCTCTTTGAGGAAAAAACGATTTTACTGAAGAAATTTAGAAAATTTAGTTTTGAACATTTCTTCAAGAAATCATTATTTAGAATTATGTCATATTTGTTGTCTTTTAAATTGGAATTTATATGCTTTCACTCTGGAATGTTTATTAAGGGATATTAAACAGATCTATTGGAAACAGTAAGAAAAATGGAATTGTTAATTTGTTTAAAACAGTTAAAACCAAATTATAAAATTGCTACAAGTGCATCTATAGAAACAATAGCACAGAAATCAAAATGCAATTAAATTTTAGTTAATGGAGTTCTGTTCACATTTATACTTTAAAATATTGAGAAGCTGAATGGATTTTTAACAGATTATTTTCCAAGCATTTTTTATGCTCATCTAAGGGATTTATCTTCATCTTTAACTTTACAGGAAATATTTGATAAGATTAAATCAATGAAAACCAGGAAGCCCTTAGCTGGACAGCTTTCCAATTGAATGGTATAAAAAAAAAGATAAGGATAGCCTGAGTGTTGTTAGAAATATATAAGTCTTTTGAGAAAGGGGCCCTACCTACATCATATTATAGGGTTTATACTTATTTCAAAACTAGAAATTGATCCCACAAACTGTGCAAATTATAATCTTTTAAGGTTTTGACTTAAATATTATAGAAAGTGTTACAATGAATAATTCATCTTGTACAATCTGGTTTTATGAAAGGATGACAGACCTTAGATAATTTCAGATATTAAGAATATTCTGTGTGATTTGTGCCTGGGAAAAGGATTAATTTTGGTTTGAATCCATAGTTCCAGAGACCAATATAATAACATTATTTCTGCTGTCGTAAACTTCGTAATATGGATCTTGGCAAGGATCTTTCTATCTCTTTTAATATTCAGTCTGGTGTTGCAATCTATGGCACGTAGAATAATATCTGCTCATATTTAGTTAATAGGAATAAAATATAAATTATGGCTTCATTTTCTGTTGTATTTGTGGGGGTTTTTAGTACTCATATTTGCATTTAAAACAGGTTTTATTTGTTAATAATGCATTAAGAATGAGTACTTCTGAGGCCATGGTACTATACCTGTTGACCAGTAGCAGGAACACAATTATTGGATTTTGTTATGTAACAAAATGTTGTAGAATATTGAAAGTTTTTTAAAGATTTCTCTACTTAAATATGCCTAACTCAATCAAGGCACAACTGTTTTGTTTTTCTTCCTTATGCTTTTTCACTTTTTTAGGAGTTAACAAAATATCTGGGCATTTCCCCTGTCCTTCTCCGAGTCAAACCATTAGTGGTTTGAAAAACTGCGCATGTCAAGGCCAATCAACAGGAGGCTGAGACTGAATAATTTAATCACTCATCAAATATTCCATATCAGATTTCAAAAGTCCTATTAGCTTAGATCTATGATTGATTTATCTTGAGATCTGTGATAACTGGAGATCCAGTTCAGATAGTTCAAGTTACCATCCCTCAGTCTGATTTACTTCATAGGGGTTTTGTTTTAGGTGGGGGGGGGAAATTGAGAGATCGCTCCTGGATATAAATGTAATGAGTAAAACTTTGCGGTTTTCTTCTGTGTGATATAAAAGTTCAAATTAACTTCCTTACTGGCCCGGAGGAGCATTTTACAGGTCATCCTTTTCCTTTTAACTGCACAGAAGGAAATGCATTTTCTATCTTTAAAACTAACTCTTAGATCTGGCTAGTTCTCATAAAAATGGCAAACTTCTTAGCTACTCTGTTCTGTAGTTCCAGTTTGAAAATTTCATAATGAAAAGTGAAAATCGGATGGATATTTCGTAGGTTACTGGACTTTATTTGTATCATATAGAATGAACATAAAATGCATCTTGGATAACTCTTTGAAATTGACTTTGTCATTTCAGCAAGATAAGAGCAGATGAAAAGGTTTTAAAATGTACATGTTGGATTTATATCCATGCTTCCTTCTGGGAACTCAAAGTATGTGATGTTACTTCTTCCAGCTACTCTCTTTGTCAACCAAAGTCTGGTTATCCACAAGGTTCTGGAGGTTGTCTCAGGCACTGCCCCATAGATAGCTGGGATCAAGATTGTACTAGTGAGGGATAAGGTGGGATTGCTACTGTTATACTCTCATGTACTTATCAAAATGCAATGATAAATTTTCAGGTGCAATTCAAGCTGCTTGTTATCATTAAAGTCCTATATGACACAGGGCTATGCTATTTAAGAGATCACTTGTCCCAGATGGGTATCTGCCCAACCACATGGTCTAGTAGGTTGGGCATGCATCAAGACTTGCTTGAAGAAATATCACCTGCCAGCATCCAAGGAGCATGCCTTTTTGATTACAGTACCTGCCTTCTGGAACAATCTCACCTCCTATGTTCAGTTCGCCCCAACCCTGTTGGCCTTTTGAAAGACACTAAAGGATTCTTTCTTTGGGCATGAAGGCCAAGATGATTGTCATTCCTACTCAGAGTGGTGTAAAGTCAATTGGGCTTCCAGATTGTCTTTTAATTTCTCTTGTTTTCATTCATTCTGATTTGTCATTTGTTTGTTGTATGCTGCTAGAGTCATCATTATTCATGTCCACTTACATTTCTTAAATAACATAAAGAAATAAACAGTAACGGTAACTATGGTAGTTTAGACAAAGATAGAGAGTAGCTGGGCCAAAATTAATGGGTGCAGACTTTAATCTGGGTCTAGATATAGTCAGATAATTTACTCCTCCTCCACTATATGGGCTATTTAAAAATAGAGAGAAAAATCCTTGTGTGTGTGTGCAATATTAGTATTTAAATCTGGAATAAAAGTTGTTCCCTTCCTTTAATACTAGGATTGAGTGATAATCGATAATGCACTATAGACTGTGCAGATGAATTTCCAAATATTTTATTGCATACAAAACATGGACATTTTTCCAGTTTTGCATTTGAGACTACAAGTCTGCTTTTATTTTATGGAGCAGCGTAAAAGTGAACATTTATTAGTTTTTGATTAAAGAAAATCGTTTTATGAGTGAACAAACTGTGAAAGGGTTATTGTAATTCATATGACTAATTGCTATGGGCAATATGGTTTCAGTGTAGGTCTAAAGGGCCATTTATTTGTTTATTAATCAAATATATAAAGTTGCCCATCTCACTGAAGATGACTCTGGGAGACTATATATATTTGATAATAAATAAATAATAAAAGTTAAAATACAAACCACATTTAAGGAAGGATAAGAATGGCTACCTCATCAACAAAGCCCTCAGAGCATGTCTCCAGTAATCTAATTTCAGGGAAAGGGAGAATGTTTCATAACATGAGGGCCACAGCAGAGCAGGCACATTTCTTGTGACCCACCAAGTGAAGGTCCCCAGTGTGATGGTAGTTGCAACATGCCAACCCTTCCAAATCAAGTGGAGTAGGCTGATGTAACCAGGAAGAGGCGGTCCCTCAGATAACCATTCCTATCTCATGAAGGGCTTTAAATGTTTAAAATGGCACCTTGAATTGGACCTGAAAGTAAACAGGTAGCCAGTACAGCTTGTGGTACAGAGATGTCACATGTGCTGCTCTAGAAGCACACATAACTGCCCCAACCGCTGCATTCTGTGCCAGCTGCCAATTCTTCAATGACAGACCGATTTAGAGTGCATTGCAATCATCTAAACTGAAGGTGACCAGGGCATGAGTGACTGTAAGTCTTATTACAATAAGAAAAATAATAATAGATATCTCTTTATTCAGCTAAAATAAAAGTCCCAACTTCTATCTCTTAATAGTTATAGATGCAGACTGTAAAAGATTATAATTAAGGATGAAATATTTGTTAACTTGATTATATGAATTGCAAATTGGCGTTCTAGAGAGCTGTGAAAAATATATATATATATTTCTTGGAATATAAGTTTCAAATTTAACAGAATCACACATACCCATAATTCTGAGGAAAGCAATGAGGCAAAATATGTAAATCTGTCTCAATTTATCTGCTGGCAGGTATTGTTTTACTTCTGCACTTTGGAAGTCATGCTTTAAATGAGTACATTTTTCATTTATTGTCAGCATCTACAGTAATGAAAGGGATATATTGCTAATTTTTTTTGTATGCCTGCAGATGACACAGATAACTGAATTTTTAAGTGTAATCTTAATAATCTAGATAGTAAAAGAATTTTGAATAAGAATAGTTTCCATTTAATAACCAACTTCTCTCTCTTTTTTAAGAATATAAAAGTGGAAAGGGCAATTCATAGTTGTCCAACAAATGCTTATGTACTTCACAAAAGCCAAAATAATTATTTTGGTTTTGGGGGGCCACTTTAAATAAGTTTTATTTAAAAATGGTTTTTGAAGAAAATGCAGGCTATATAAAAAGCTACATCCCCAAAATAAGTTTGGAACTCCTTGAAGAAAAATAGCAGTAGGTAAATATGAGTAACAGTTCATACAATTTGAAGCATTTTTCAAAAGATGGATACTTACAATTTATAATTTCATTTTTAATTGTCATATTCTCCCTTTATTAATTATAACTCCATGTCACCCCACCTCTTTTAAACAGTCATTGAAATTTGGAAGAACATTTAAAGATATTGCAATAAATATGTATTAACTAAGACTATTGTGAGAAACCTTCCAATTCTTGGAATTGGTGGATTTGAAATTCATGCTCTGGGTTTTCTCTAGTCTCAATGTTTTTGAAGCCTATATTATCTTAAAATGCTTTTGACCAACCTGAGAGCATTGCTACTTTTTTGCCTGATTCACAATAGTGAGGGTTCCATGTTGGTGTCCATATTAGGTTTCTTCAGTCTTTATTTTTTTGTGTAATCTGTGCTGTTTCGAGTTTGGAGTTTTGTGATGCATTGCTTCTGAGGTGATACTTTCAGGGTCAACGAAGCCAATGGGCTTCTTTCAGTTCTCCCCAACTCACTCTGTCTCCTAGATATTGATGTGGCCTCTTTTAACAGGTCACTGGGTAGATTATTGATGTCTCTGCTGTGGGCCAGCTCTAACTTTTCTATGTGATAGCTCAATGCCAGTTGCATCTTTGCCTTCTGTTGGGCTCTTTGGCCATTAGCCTTTTGCTTGTTCTGTAGAATCTGCCCTCGTTGACCTGCACCAGCTTGCCTCTCTGGTACTTGGTATGTCTTCTTAGGCTGTGCTGGGCTATTATATTCTCCTCTTGTCTGCTGCTGATCGGTTGTACCACCCAACTGCCAACTACCAGTATGAGGGATTGTTGAATACCTGTTGCATAAGCAGGAATATGTTTAGTCCATGTTTAGTTTAGCTTAGTAGATTATAGTAAAACATATGAACATGTAGACATTTCATATAAAGTGCCTCAAGTTCCTTACAGCTAAGAGTAAGTCTTCTGAGCCTTTGTTTCTAAAGTCTTTTAAGGAAATATTTCCCTACTAAGATGAGGAATATTAACCATCACAAGTAATGGCACAGAGCTTTGTGATATTAGTATTTATTTTGTTCAATAAAAGATAAAGTATACAAATTCTGGACCTTTGCCTGGACAACTACCAAAGAATGACTTAATCAAATTGGTTCAGACAATGATAGCTGAAATGTTGGGCAACAGGAATATTTTGATGTTACCTGCCACCATTCCTGAAGATAAGATTAAACTGACCTAACAAAAGATCTAGTGATGTCTCAGCACTGTAATAAATGACATAAGTGGATAACTGGAATTCAGACTTAAAAGTTTTATAGAGTAGTGTTGCAAATTCATTGTTTCACTGGTTATTTACCATAGTCAATTCTCAATTTATAATAACAATGTCTAACATGATGTTTAGTGATGATATATAAGAAATTGACTGGACTATATTTCATAGGATAAGCTTTTCATGAAGTAGAATGATAATCACATATCCTATTATTTGAGAACCTAATATTCAGTGTTAATGTTAAACAATTTCTCAGAGACAAAATCTATGCTGAATTTCATCAGGTTTGCCATTCATGATTAGAGTCATTCAAAATATAACTAAATCAACATTTAATGATATCTATTTATATTTGTCCCTGAACATTTCTTTGGCAAAGGCAATCCAGTTTCTGGAGTGCTCTTTCTGCTACCAATAGTAAACTAATTCAAGATGTGTTTTTACTTTTGCACTATAAAACTGAAGATGCTAGCTAAAGAAGTATTTTTTTAATTAAAAGAAAAAAAACTTAATAGTATAAACTGGGAAAAACATTATACAAAAGAACACAGAAACATATGGATTTTAAATGTTTTTGGCTCTTTCACTTTTTACTTGGAAAAATCTGAGTTCATGTCTCTTAAAAATGGGTGTAGATTTAGTAGTCTTTGATGATAAGGGTGATGCCTCAAATTATAGACTAATTAGTCTAATTGACATTGTAGCAAAATATAGTATAATCCACATGTCCTGTTAATATGTTGATGAAGAAATAGTATTTCTTAGGGCTGGAATAGAGGTGTTTGTATTGGAATTTCAACATGATAGCTTATAACAGGAGTCCCCAACCCTCAGTCCATGGACTGGCACTGGGCCATAGCATGCCAGAAACCAGGCCGTGCAAATAAACAAAGCCCCATCCGCAGGATGCAGGCAGCATGCAAAACCACAGCCCCTCCAGTCCGTGGAAAAAACCTCTCTCCATGGAACTGGTCCCTGGGGCCCAAAAGGTTGTGGGCCACTGTCTTATAAGATACTACATTATTTGAAAGATGCCTGCAGATGTTGTTGATTATTTAGCGAGTTATGTGGTGAGTTATTAAGCTCCTTTGGTTTTAATAGCAACTGTTGGAATTGCTTTGAGTATGGACTCAAAGCCTTACATGTAGCTCTCACTAGGGTTGCCAGGTCTGCTTCCAAAAAATAGCGGACAAGCGGGGGGGGGGGGGTTAAGTAGTAAAAAAAGTAGACTGTACAGCTTTAGATTACGTACCATTTCATCATAAAGCTTTTGAATAAAAAAAAATGTCCACTATTTTGTGAAAAAAAATAGTGAACATAATGTGAAAAAAGTGGACTCAAATAGTGGACACCTGGCAACCCTAGCTCTCACCTACAAAACTTGTCAAATGATAATTAATGTAGTTAATAGAATTCCCCCCCCCCAACATTTCCATCCTTCTATTAGCAAAATGGCATTAAACTGTACAGTCTTGACTGATTAACACTGTCCTTGTACCAGGATTAAGACAGGATTGTGGTAACAATGACAGCTTTTGAAACTGTATAATGAGTCATTCATAATAGTTGTTGCTTAAACTATTATATTTGTTTAATGAATGCAAAAGACTTGGCAAGATCTTAATGGACATCTTGGTGTCACTTAGAGCTTAATAAAACTTATTTTTTCCCCTTTCTCTACCCCCAAAAAACTAATGAAAAGAAAAACCTGTGAGTACATATATATCAAATTGCTATCTCAGATAATCTGATCATTATGTGACCTTATTAAATGCATAACAATAAAAAGCAACTTTGGATGTAATATTCTACTCATGTTTACAATAATTTATTGTAATTTAAAATAACCAAGCATCCTGATCACTGAACATTTTAAATCATGAATCCAGTCTTTTACATAGAAGGTCAATTATATGTAAGTAATTTTCATAGTGTAATTTTGGTTCAATAAAACTAAATAACCATATTACCTGGAACACAAGTAACATAATTAGAAATAACAATCAAACCAAATGCCTCAAGATATGGTGAATTCTCCATGAAAGGTGTTTAAAAGAGGCTAGATAGCCATGTAATAACAATTGTATTGTCGGGCGCAAAATACATGAATTTTCAGTTAAAATAATTTATTGCTAAAGCCTATGCCCAGGAATCTTCTCAACTAACAGTTGGTATTTGCTTAGAGTTAGATAAGGGCCAATGGCACTCAAGGTGGGTTGGACTTAGTTTGCTGGTGGCTATGTAACAATTCTAGGCTGATCCCACTTCTCACTCCATCTCCAGGTTCTGCCATTTCTTCTCTTACAGTTATAGCTTCTTTCTGTCATGTGGATTCCATATCTAGCAAGGCATTGAAGCACTTTAAGGCCCCTTTCAGAATAGCATTCTGAAGTCATATAAAAAGCTAGATATTTCAAAAATTCAAAATAATTGTGAACTAATAGAGCTGTCGTATGGATAGTGTATAACAGGGGTGTCAAACTGCTGGCCCGCAGGCCGGTTTCATCATACCGAAGCCGCACCCACTCCTTTGCTGGCAATGCAAAAAGAGTCATGATACATCGCGACACGTCACGTGACGTGGCGAGTTTGACACCCATGGTGTATAAGATAATACAGTGAAATGATTGGGAAATTTGGCCTTAGGTTCTTTCCCCTAGTAGAGACAGAAAGTTGCATTTATAACTTTTTATGCAGGTGTGTCTCTCTTGTCTCCTGAATAGTTGATGAGAGTTTAGGTAAATTTAGGAAAATTGGAGCTAGTACATAGACATTTAAGGCATACAGCAGAATTAATAATGTATTTCTAGTCTCAGTTACTGGAAACACTTGGGTAGTCATACAGACTGGAAAAAAATTCAACATGCAGTGTTCAGTGATTATTCTCAGAAATGAATGTCAAATTGTTTTGACTTAGGAACTGCAGATTTTTCAAAACTAATAAGCATTTTCATATTTTAATGAAGTAATTTTTATAAGATGAGAGATATTTTAAGGCAGCAGCAACCAATTTCTTTATTTATGTATCATATTTATGTGGTCACTCATAAGAAGTGATTCTGGACAGTATACAACAAAGAACATATAAAACCAGGGCTTTTTTTGTCATAGAATGCCCAGAACGGAGTTCCGGCACCTTTTTTGGATGGAACCTTGTAGGGTAGGCAAGGCGGGTTGTATGGCATGTGTGAGTTCCGGCACCTTTTTTTTTTTTTTTTTAGAAAAAAAAGCACTGTATAAAACAATAAATATGTCAAACACAGTAGTAGTTTTTAAAACACACACACACACACACACACACACACAAACAAGAGAGTTGATCAACAAGGGTGCTGTCTCACTGGACCCCTGAGACCCCCAGGCCTAATGATAAAACCAGGTTTTGAGGAACTTTCAGAAATAAGGAGAAAAGGAAGTTGACCTAACTTCAGGAAGGAGAATGTTCCATAAAATGGGTGCTACAGCAGAGAAGGCCGCCTTCCTTGGGCCTGCCAAGTATAGTTCCCTGAGAGGCGGTACCCATAGCATATCTCTCTTGCCATATATGTTGGGATAAAAATGGTTCATCATTTCTGAATATCAGATTTGATACAGAAAAACAAAGTTTCACTGCATATGAGTACAATTCATTTTCAGGAAAACAGCCTTTGCTACCTTTTAGACATATTTGAGGTAGAATTTTCAGAAATGTTGAACAAGTATGAATTTGCAATTCTAGGAACTTCAATCTCCACCTAGATTAGGTGGAGTTTGTGAATAGCGTTATAAGCATAATTTGTTTCTTCATTCTGCACTATAGGAGCTTAATTGTGAGATTCTGTTGATTTAGCTGCTACCTGATTTGGGGTAGATTGTCTCTGGAGCATGCAGGCTATTTATTTTTATTTACCTAGGATTCATGTAAAAGACACCTCTCTTCTAGCTTAAACTTAACTTAAAAATTAATTGTCTGTATGGAACTGAGCCATCACCTGTTTAGTGGCAAGTATAAAGTAAGAATTTGTCCCTCATTATTTAGTGATTGTTTGACAATAACTGTATCATAATTACAGTAGTGTTCGTGTACAGTGTGTAATGCAGCACCCTCACAACTATGGAAATTTTCATTTTTGTCTGTTGTGGAATATAATTATTCATAAAGTCATATTTGCCAAAAAGGAGAGAAGTGTAAATAAAAATAAATATTCTTCTAGGTTCCTTAGAAATTTTGTTTTATGAAGTTTCGTGTAATGTGCTTGGTAATTAAATAGAAAGAAATGAGATTTGACAATAGATTTTGTTAAGTGCAAACCAATTTTTTGAAATTTTTAATTGAATGGGTCTTCCACATTGGTTTTGTAAAACAGTTGTCACTGTATCTTTGCTTATATGTGACCTTTCATTATGAATTTTGTGACTCCAAAACTGCTTTCAAATTACGTGGCTGTAGCTTTTTAGTCATTAAAAATACATATTTTATTATACTATTTTATACTCTTGAGTATTCTAAGAACCAATTATCAGAAGGATTTGGTTTGTCCTATTATTCAGAAGCATTGAATAAATACTCTTAATAAATACTCAGTCAATTTTAGAAAAAACATAGATATAGAAATAGCAGAATTTGTAAAACTATGGGTATACACATTATATTAAACTATGGTTTGTTCAAATCAGATCAAGATGTTGTGTGTCTTGAAGATAACCGAAGTAACTATAGCTTGTTTGGGAAATTTGTGGTTTCTTTTTAGCAGAGTGTTGAGATAGTGCCAATTAGCCTGTAGGCACCTGCGTTAGAGGTTTAATGTCTCAACAAAGTATGTTTTATTCATCATACTGCAGTTTTCAAATTTTAGTCCTAGGGGACTCTGCAAAACAGTCTGTTATGTTATGCCTGCTATTCTAAGGAAACAAAAGTCTGGCCTGATGCACAAAAGTGAAAAGTGTTGCCTGATGCACAATCTTATTATGCAACATTCCTTATGTTGCTAATTCATCAATGGATTAATGTCATCTAAAAGTTCTATATCCAGAGATAAGCCCCACTAGCTTGGAGGGCAGGTGAATTCTGAAAGACTATACCTGGTTCTTATAGAGGAGAGATTAGAAAATAAGGCTGAATTATTTAAGTTCATGGTTTTCTTTGTTTAACGTTGATTAACATTCTATCATGTTGACCTTCTAGATGTATGACTACTCCTAGAAAGACTTGTGTTGCAAAAAAGATTATTATATTTAGGGTCTGTGATATCATTAAGATTTAAGGATAAAATATGTTTTAAAAAGCATTTTCTCAAATCAAGGCTTAATTGTTCTTTACTCAGCACACAGTCCCCCCTTTTCCTTGACTGAACATGACAAATCCATTTCAATATTATGGCGCTGTTCTCAGAAGGAATGAAAATGACACCTGTCTAGAAAAGAGTGCTAATATGTCTGATAAGCAGGAAGCCATGTAACATTTTCTACAATTGCCTTGGATACTTACTTGGCAAGAAAGATCAAGCAAGTCTAGAGTTGGAGGAATTGCACTACTTTTGAAAATATTCTGTGTGCTTAGTCACTGAGTACCCACTTGGGACATGCTTGGAAAGATGATCCCAACTCCAGCTGAGAATCTAGTAGATGAGCTTGCTTCCTTGTGCAAATTTCCTACTTGAATTGGGTAATAACGTTTTTCATAAAAATATTGTCTACTATATTTTTCTCTTAAGTCCTTTCTCTTAAGCTTAAAGGTTGGTAAATGAACTTATTTGCATAGGTTTGTATTGATGCTCTTGCACATTTATTAAGATATTTATCTATACAGTGTCTGCCAATCATTATTTCCAGGGCAAATCACATCTAAAACAGAACATAGTGTAATGCAACAATAATTATAAGAGAGACATAATGCTATAAATCCCCCTCTTGGTTGGTATTATCTGTGCATATCTGTTCTGAGATGTGGAATTAATGGTTGATCTATTGCTTGCTATCAAGTTGGTATCAACTTTTAGTGACCACATCGACAGATTTTCTCCATGATGATCTGATCCTTGGTTCTTCAGATCTTTCAATGGCTCACTCATTACTATTGTAACTGAATCCATCCTCCTTGCTACTGGTTGTTGTCTTCTTCACTTTCCTTCCACCTTTCCCAGCATTAGCACTTTCTCCAGAGAGCTTCCCGTAGTGCATGGGTGTCAAACCCGATTGCATTGCAGGCCATATCGTGATGTATTGGGACTTTTTTTTGCCTTTGTGGGGATGGAGTGGGCATGGCCTGCACAGGCCGCATCCGGCCTGTGTCCCACGCGTTTGACATGTCTGCCATAGTGTGTCTGAAGTAGAATAATCTGAGCCTTGTCATTTCTACCTTGAATGAGATCTCAAGTTTGATTTGTTTGATCTGTTTATTTGTTTTCATAGTTCTCCATGGTATTCTCAGGAGTCTTCTCCTAACCACTACTTCAGTATCTTCAATGTCAAATCATTGACATTGTAGTATCTGTTGTCATTAGTTGGGTCTTCTTTATATATAATTTTAGTCTCATTTTTTTCACTCTGCTTTTTGATTTTTATTACTAGGTCCTCTGCATTTTGGACTATCACAGCTTAGATTATTGAAATTTCTTCATTTTTAAATAATGTTTATTTTTTTATTTTTTTAAAGGGTACATCTTCCAATCCAGCTTCCCTTGATATATAAATCCAGCAGGACTGGGGTGGTGGTGGTAGGGCTGTCACAGAAGGACTGAGTATAGTTTTATTTATAGTAAGTTTTATGTTATATCTAAATAGATCCAGATAGATCCAACTTCATTCATAAATAATATTATGTCCATTTAAGTTAATGCTGACTACAAGTGCAATAATGTAGCTTAAGCATGTGCTCTGTGTAAGAGTGAATAAAGTATACATTGAAGTTTCTTCTCTCTTTTCTGTTTCAGCCAGGTATGCAATACCAAGCTGAAAGCAATAAATTGGATGCTTGAAATGAGAGAGCTGGGCTCTTAGGTAAAAATACACGAAGATAATTTTTCATGCAGGAAAGAAGGTGTGAATGCAGAAAATTGAGACATTTAGTTATGCAGGACCTAAAAAATTGTGCTGCAGTTAATCCAATTATGTAAATCAACTAAATTTACTCAATTTCTTTTACCATTTTTACAATTAATTTACATAATTAGTCTGCTTCTATTAGACACCGAGAGCCAGGCATGATTCCTAAGCCTTATCTCCTGGCCATGAGAAATCTTATTTAGCATCCTTTGCTTCCTCCGGCTTTGCTCTCATATTTTAAACTGGCTTTTCAATCACAGGGATGAGAACTTGATTTTCAAGGGATTTCCACTTTAGGAAATGAATTGTGTGGCAGTTATGACAGCTTTCTACAGATCAGTGGCGTAGCGTGGGTTGTCAGCACCCGGGGCAAGTAATTTGCGCCCCCCTCCACAGTGGGTGGCGTCAGCGACCCGGCGGCTCGGATCGGATTCGCACAGCCAGCACTGCAGAGTGAGTGAGTGAGCCAGGCAGGGGCAGAGAGCTGCGAGTGCGAGCGCGCCCCCCCAGATGTTGCGCCCGGTGTGGCCGGCCCCCCCTGCACCCCCCCACACTACGCCTCTGCTACAGATATGAACCTTATGTACTGTACAATTCTGTTTATAGTGGATTATAAATGTTAAGTTTTTATTATCTACAGTACAGAATTTTAATTTTTGTTTTCTTACCACTTTCCATTCTTAACATGGGCTAGATTCAAATATTGTACTAAATCATCATGATAAATTATTAAATCACAACAATAATTTATTTAATTTAATTATTAATTAAACCATAATGATAGGTGTATCTATGATGCTAAAACTGCAGTTCATTTAGTGAGTGTTCAAAGTTACGACACTGAACAATGCGACTTATGACCATTTTTCACACTTACAATCATTGCAGCAGATCCTTGGTTATGTGAACGAAATTCAGATGCTTGGCAACAGATTCATATTTATGACGGTTGCAGTGCCCGGGATCATGTGATCACCTTTTGCAATCTTCTGACCAGCAGAGTGAATTGGGAAGCCAGATTCACGTAACAACCATGTTGGTAACTTTTGTTGTTAGTTGCGAAGTCGTGTCCGACCCATTGCGACCCCATGGACAACGTTCCTCCAGGCCTTCCTGTCCTCTACCATCTTCTGGAGTCCATTTAAGCTCACGCCTACTGCTTCAGTGACTCCATCCAGCCACCTCATTCTCTGTCGTCCCCTTCTTCTATGGCCCTCAATCTTTCCCAGCATTAGGTTCTTCTCCAGTGAGTCCTTCCTTCTCATTAGGTGGCCAAAGTACTTGAGTTTCAACTAACTTAACAACTACAGTTATTTTCTTAACCACTGTGGCAAGAAGGTCGGAAAATGCGGCAAAATTCACTTAACACCTGTCTCGCTTAGCACAGAAATATTGGGCTCAATTATGGTCGTAAAGTGAGGACTACCTGTACTCAGGTCACCCTACTGGAAGAAAACAACACATCTTTATCAAAACATTGAATTAGCAACTCTCCTGTTTTAATTCAGGTTTTGGAAAATCTAATTATAGAATGTCAGACAACCAAAAGTATATCAATAAGGAAGTGTTTTGCCTTTTTATTTTGCTTTCAGCTCACTAATTAGATATTGATATTGATAATTTGACATAAACTTAGCTTCACCTTTTGCACAGAGTTTGAAGCATAAGAAATTGGCCACTTAAATGGAATTTTTTTTAAAAAAAAAACTGCACAGAGACTAATTGCTATGTATTGTGAATAACTGAAATTCTGAAACAGTATCTTTGTTAAAAAATGTGCTAGGATTTTATAACAATGGAACATCCTGAATAGATGGGAAAAATATAAATGACATTCTTTGTAATATTTTTAGCTGTTCCTGGAAGCTTTTCATTTGAGAATTCAGGTATGAATAGCAGATTGTATGTTGCTTCAGAGTGCCAAATCTGAAAGAAATAAAATGTATTGCAAAGTTCATTTGGAAGGGAAAGCAAATATTACACTGATATTTCTAAAAGCACCAGTTAAAGGTAAGTAAAATGTTTAAAGTGACTTTCTTATGATGAGGATTTTTAAGCATTGTGCTTATAAATGCACTATTTTGTGCAATGTGGCTGGCAGACTCTGTTAATCCATTTTGGGAATTCTAACTTGGTGTTAGAATCTCAGCCTTTTTAGGCAGATAGAAAAAGGAAAATAATAAAACAGCTAGTGGCAGAGATAAAAAGATTGGCCAAAACAAACAAACAAACAATAAAAACCCACTACTAGAAAAAAGCTAGCCCCAGTTCCTTTTTTCCCCTGTTTGTAAATATCTTCCTCTATTTACCATTTACCTTAAAATGTATTTCTCAGTTACTTCTTCAGTTCAATTTGAGATGTTAAAAGATTTTCTGCATATATATGGTTCTATAATTAATAAAAAAAATCTACTGTTCGCAAAAAAACACCCTGCTTTTATCTTTGCATTACTCAAATTCAGTAGTATCATTTTGTTGATACAAATCATGACACAAACATTTCTAAAAGTTATTTTTTTTGTATTATGCAAGATTTTGCTCTTGCTAGCAAAAGTGATTAGAGAATTACAGTATGGTGTGGTGGTGTGGATCTATGTAAGGTACTTCTGGGAAATCAGAAGCAAGCAGCTTGTTACAGTAACAAAAGATAGGGGACTAACCAGTCCTTCTGCCAAAATGTGAGCCCATCTACTTAGTACACCTACAACTTAGATGGGAGGAAGAGGCAAGTAATTGGATCTTGATTCTACTATAAAGAGGGTCTGCATTTTATATTTCATGATTGCTAGACTTCCCAGTTCTAATAAATCAGCTTACCAGAAATCTGTGTCCTATATGACTTTTAGCTCTAGTATCCAGTAAGAAGGATCCATATCACACTAGGATGAATCTTTCAGTAACTGGCATTTTATGTTTTTTCCTACTAAGATGGTTAGCAATATCAACATTTCTCAAATTATTATAGCATTCAGGATGCCATATATCTGAGGAACAACATGTTCCATTATTCCAGAAACCTGATGGTTTTGAGTGCTACTACATCTTTAAGAAGAGGTGGGAAAATTGTTCCAGTGACCTCCCCACTGGATCATTTCCTCAATTCTTCCCCACCCACTGTTGATTTATAATCTCCCTACTATTGATAAGAGTAAATTTATCATGTAGTTTCTGTCCTTCCCTATTGTTAGCAGTCTGAATGAGACTGCTCAGCATTCAAAAAACAGGATCTCTCCTCTCTATGAGAAAGGAGAGAAGCAAGAGAGTATTCTGATTCTTCATGAGTTGACTGATATGTTTCTGTGCTGTGGTGTGAGAAACTAAGACATGTTCTCACTTGCTCAGCCTAGACGTCGAGGGTAGATTAAAGCAATTTTGTGCGGTTTATTGTGAAAAGAGGGTTCTACACAATGAATAATGTAATAAACATTTTAAAAATTACTAAAATTGCTAAAGCAATAACAATGTTCCCCAAACTGGAGATCTTTCATGTGCAAAGGATGGACTTCAGCTCTCAGAATTTTCAGCAATGGCTATTTTAGCAACTATTCTGAGAGTAAAAATCCATACATTTAGACACTTACATTGAGGAAAACTGATGTAAAATATACAGTATCTCTAAAACCTGTGTTTTTCTCTGTCTTTGATAAAATGCTAGGCTCAGCTGTATCATTTGTAAGTTGCCGAGAGAATGTATTCTTTCTGCCCTTTGCAGTCCTTCCTATGTCCCCTAACTGCTTAGAAGGATTGGCTACATTTGGTTGATTTAGAAGTGCAAAGGGGGAAAAGGGAGGAGAAACATTAGTACAGGACTTTGGGTAGCATCCACCATTTTGCATTAAAACGTACCCAACTGAATGGGACACGTACAATGGTAATAGTGACTATGATGTGCTTGATGGAAGCTAAAGGTGAATACACTAATGGGGTATCTGTGAATGCATATTTTTAAAATTATTTTAATTCTGTATTTAATTCTTGATCTTGTTTTGAGCTTTTCAGCATTTTTTTGTCATTGCTAAATGTTCATTAATTAGAAGTTGTTTATATGCAGTGTGAATTAAGTGTAAAGGGAGAGACAAGAATAAGGAAAGGCTGTAATAGACAATGTGTTTCTGGAGGGTACTTAGTTTAATTAACAGAGCTCTGGTGCCAAAACAAATGATGGGATATGAAAAAGGCTTACATCTGAAAAAATATATGTGAAAATGGGATATCTTACAATGTTTGAGTATTCTTTTTTAAGAATAATGTGCACTGCTTTGAGAGCATGTCTTCATATGTGACAAAAAGGTGCTTCCTTGCAGACTTGTATTTACAGAGTATACTAATTTTATTATACAAGAGGTAAAAGTTAGCAAATGTGTATTGCTGTACTACTACCAGCTTCTCTCCTGCTCAAAACTCTTTTAAAATGAGTTTGTAAACTTTTCTCATTTATTCTTCAGTTTAAAAAAGAAAACGAATTTGGGAGGGAGGGGACTGTCCTGGCAACTGGAAAGATTCCAGTTGTTTCTCAGATACTTCAAATCATAATTCAAATAATTCAAATGACAGCCTATGGAAGGGGTTCTGTAAGTTTAAGACCATCAAGTATACTTGAAGTTAAAGACATACCTCTTTCTCCTGGGTTTTAAATGCTTGTTTAAGATTGTGTTGGTTGTCATATATTTTGAAATGTTTATTTTTATACTTTCCATTTTATTAATTAGCTGTCTGTAGCATGCAAACTGAGTAGGAAGGTGAGATATAAACAAAGTGAGAACTAAATACCTGAAATGTTTATGTTCACAATCATGTAAGTAAAACCATTCTCTGCAATATCATAAAAGAGCCCAAAATACAGAGAGTGGGAAGACTGTATGAATGATAGCTATAGTGTATCTCCTCATTATCTAAAATATACCATGAAATTTTCTTATAATTGCCTAAGAAGTCTTTATCAAATTATTTAATTAAAAGAATATAGGTTTTTAAAAGGTTCTTATTATAGTCATTATAAAGGAAGAAACCACATTTTAAAATAGTGGTTGAAGCTATAAATTAATAAACAAGAACATACTCAGAAAGAAGCATAAATAGAATTGAATATTACGCATAAAATATATTTCTTTATTATTTGTTTGGTCTTCCATTAGAAAGTCATTTTGATGGAAAGGAATAGTCTACTTGGGGTATTAACAGAGTACCTGCTTTATTTCCATTTCTATTCTGATTATTATAACTACTAGAAGCAAATTTTCAATTACCAATAAGACCATACATTCAAGGTTATGTAATAATACTTTTAAAGGATGTTATAATATTGAAAAGCCAGTCCTTTTATAAATCAAATTATTACCCCACAAGGGTTGTAGATGGTTCCAAAATATCTGTATATATGCATGGTAATGCAGAAAAATAGTCGGACTGCATGACAAAAAAGAATATATATAAAAAGAAATAAATTCCTCACATATGTGAGATACAATGTGAACTTTTTAAATGTTAGTTCAAAGGGAGATCCATTTATTTGTTAGAAAAAAACATTTAGAACACCATTGTCTGGAAATACTTAAACAATAGGTTCAAGGTTTGTACTGTCAAAATCTTGATTCATTCTACAAAGATTACTTTGAAAATTCAGCATCTAACACTGTACAACTGGCTCACTGAGCTATCCAGTTGCAAGCAAAACAAAGGAAACAATGCAATCATGGTATCAAATGGCTACCAAAATCAAACTTTGTTCTCAGTCAGTGGCCTGAAAATGGTAATTACATTGCCTTAAAGAAAACAGAAACCCCGCTTTCAATTGGCTTTCCAGTCATTTTATTCTGTGGTTTGGACTCCATCTTAAATCAAATTGGATCCAGGGAGCATTCTAAACCAGCTTTGTCTAAGTTACAATTATACTCATGCTATTTAATGTGCACTACCCCATTTTGATACTTATAGATTTAACCACTTGTTGAAAACTGTGTTCTCAATATCTGTTGAAGTATGCAAACTTCTCACTATACCAATCTATAAGATGTCAGGAAAAACTTTAGTTCTGGCTATAACCTAATTACTGAATTCAAATTTTCATATCCAACAGATTAAAGAAGAACTAGATCTTCTTTCACTACGTCAATATTGAAATATGTTCTCTGTTACATCTCAGGTTGCTGTTCCATTTAACTTGCCTCTATAATGTTTGCTTTTAAACTCATTGGCTGTAGACTCTGTAACTCTTTCACTCTCATTAAGTCCTTGTCATCTGTTCTTGAGTATCTCACTGATTCCTTGTCATCTTTCTTCAGTATCTCACTGTCCACGAAGACTTTTTGTCCTGTTATTTTATAACATGATTCAATGTCCCTGTCATTAAGCTTTCTCTCTCACCCTGCCTGATCATAATATTAAGCATTCCCCTCTCCAGCCATATCCACATGTGCTCAAATTCTACACACATAAAATCAAAAGAGACATAGAGATTGTGCCCTAAAACCAGGCAGGGCAGTAGCTTTTCCTTGCATCCCAGCATTGCCTCCACTTCTAAGTATCTTGTCCTTTTTTGTTTTGTGGGGAACTTTGTGGGTTTCAGAACAAGGAGATGGATTGCACCCACTTGCCATTTTTATGTTTTAAAAATGCCTCTAGAGATTTTGTGAGGGTCAGAGACACTATTGAAAGTAGAAATGCAATAAGATTTTCTTTTGCAACTTTGCAGTATGCCAGCTGCAGAATTAAAATTCATTTTAAAAATTTATAAAACAAAGTAGAGACTGGGAATCTAGAAGAAAGCTCACTATCTATTGTCCATTCACTATATAATAATCATTTTTAAAAATCAGCATAAAAAGAGAAATTGTAGAGGATTTCCACAGAAAAAAATAGTGAACAATGGTATAAAACATAGTAGTATGTATCAATTATAGAAAAGTGGCATTTGTATGATCTTATTTTATCTGAAACATTTTCCTCTTGCTGTACCAAATCTGGCTTTTGTACATTGTTCAGGCAAGATTCTTATAGTTTGTGTCTTTTTTATGCCAAGCATGATTGTATGTAAGCCTGCTATTTTCAACATAAAGTTACACATTTATACATTATAGAAATATATGAATCCTATAATATTTTTTGTCTCCAACTAGTTTATGTTATTATTATGTCTCTAGACCCAAATATTCAGTAGTTTCTTTGGTTATGTAGGCCACCTTACTTTTTCTAGCTGCCAGTTGCAAGAGATTTGTAGTTTTAAAGATTTTATTATCATTTTCTAGCATTGGAAACATATGGTCTAGGGATGACAAAGACCTATTAGGTCATTTTTCCAATCTCCAGAAGAAAATCTCTATTGAACATTTAATAGCATTTTGTTTCTTGGAGATCCAAATATCATGAGCAATGAGACTTCCTTTCATATCCTTTGAAAAACTGTTCCATAGCTTATTAGATTGACATATATTTTAAAAACCTAGTGCTCTGACTGTATTTTCTTATGTGTATACCCTCAACAATAACAATACAGCAAATAAGTCTAATTAAATTTTAATTTAGATTATGATTTGCTTTGTCCTTTTGAGGTTTCTGTCTATAATTAATTTTCCCACATTGTTAGTGAGTGTTATTGGAGGTGTGAATATGTGTTTAACATACCTACGCAAACAGAATATTTTTTCATCATTCAAGCATGCACGCAATCTACTTTGTCTTTTTAAAATATTGGAATATGGAAAACAACAGCACAATAGGAACAGCCAGTGTATATTTCAGTGACAATATTAGCCTAGCTTTATTTTATATAGTATATAGTATATANTGGCTGTGCTCTGATTGGATGGGGGGTTTGCTGTGCTCTGATTGGATGGGGGAGTGTTCTGTTTGGGTGGGGGCTTTGTTGTGCTCATTTTATATTTAGACTCATTTTATATTTAGTAAAATATTATATGTAGAAAGATTATATATATATATATATATATATATATATATATATATATATATATATATATATATATATAAAATCTTTATATATATATATATATATATATATATATATAATCTTTCTACATATAATATTTTACTAAATATAAAATGAGTCTATTATCTTGGGCAGCTGTACAAGTGGTGCTTCACAATGTACAACAGTAAGACAGTAAGACAGTAAAGACAGTAAACAGTAAGACAGTAAAAGAGGTTTTTTTCAGGCTTCTGCTTTGTAAGCTGTTCCCAGCTGTCCCCTCAATGTATATACGCACAGGCAATAATGTGCATTTGGTGACAGCTGAGAGTAGTTTGCAAAGTTGACCCATGAACCTGGAAACCTTTTGGAGAGCCAAATGTTCATGTGCATTCTGTCTTTGATATCATAGCATCATTCCTATACAGAGAGTAGCAAGGAGGCATATCATACTCTTGATTTACCTTGGGAACCCAGTCCATTTTGCTAACCACTATGGACTGGGTTACCAGAGCACATGGGATATAACATGACATAGATGTTTTCTACAATATGCATAATGAATACAGATTGATTAAAACTGTTGACGGGCAGCAAAAGTAAACTCACCTAAAGCAACTGGGATTAGACCTAGTTAAATACATGTAAGCATGCATTATACAGAGACCTGGTTTGGTGTAGTAGTTAAAGCACCAGACTAAATCTGGGTGATCATGTGTTCTAGTCCTGACTAAGGCACAAAACTGGTTGATTTGAGGCAGATCACTCTGAGCCCTAGGAAGAAGGCAATGAAAAACCATTTCTGGAAAATATTGCCCTGAAAACTACAAGGACTCGTCTAAGTAATCTCTAGGACTCAATTGTACAGTATGTGTTTGTGTGTGTGTACTTTTAGACTTTAAGAAGATGTAATAGCAGTATTTTGCTTGGTTCACTGAGCCATGGTTAATTAAATAGTATTGGAAGATGCTGGTTTCTTATTTCTGGAAAACAGATTTGGGTAGACAGGTTGTCAGAAATAGTTACCTGTACAACATCCAAATAATTGGGCCAATATGAATACAATTTATATTTTGACCAATTGAAGCGTCACTATACTTTTCCTGGTTTATATAGTTGCTTTTGGAGAAAATTATGGGTTCCCTTATTTATCTGAAGGAATGAACTGCGAATTCAGATTTCCTATCTGCTGTTCAGACAGATGCAGAAATAATTTCAAGGATCAGTTTCTGCTCATTCAGGTAAAATCTGTTAGGAATTTCTTATTATTTCACCTAAATGGGGATAATATTAAGAGATGGCCACTATTAGTTACACTTTTAAACAGAATACAACTTAGAATTGTAGTAATATCCACTTTTATTTATTTATTTATTTATTTTATTTCCTGGATTTGTATCTCACATGTGGCTTACTGGTGATTGTAATTTTGTCCCCATAATAACAATCCTGAGAAATAGATTGAACTGAGAGTAGAAAGTCATCCTGGGAGTTTGCAGGGCTGAGGATGAACTCAAACCTGTGTCTTTTAAGTCTTAGTTCAATACATAACCACTAACCCACACTGGCTTACCAATGTGTAACAAAAAATTAAGTTGTCCTGATGTAGGCTCTTCTAGCTGGTAACTGCTGGGCAGTGTTGAGTTTTAGGGTTAGTGATTGTGATCTAGACATCAGATTTCCAGATGTTCACTGACAACTGTGGCTGGCACTTTCAGAGGCAAGAGGTCTTCTTCAGAGAAGACTGGTGCAGGCAGGGAAAGAGTGAACACAGAAGTTTCATCCTTTTCCTGTTTCGCACATGCCTTAGACTTGCTTGTACTAACTCATGTAAAGGAAACGCACTATTCCTGAGTCTGATGATCTGAGGAACTTTGCTGGATTTTGGGAAATTCTTTCTATGCAGTTCAGTCTGCATAATTCAGGAGAGGCCCCCGGTCATGTTTCAGTAGACATTGGGAACTAGTAAAGGTGAAAAATGGTGAAACACACAATTAGCTTTTTTCTCCTGCAACACTGAAATTTTATCCTACCAATAGTAGGAAGCCTTACATAGAACACAAACAGGCCCCACTATAAGCTTATTGAGATTGAATACAAAAATGCTGTAAATCTTTTAGGTGTGTATCCATCCATCCCCATTTACTTTTCACATCCTTTATTAAGTTTAGTTTTCATCAGTTCGTTGATTAGTAAGTATAGTTGGAGAGGTTGGTTCCAGTAGATGGATTTAAGCCGATGAACTTCTGTGCTGATGCATGAAGTTCAGTTGAATAAATTGCCATATATTTATCTCGATATACATAGCAAGATGGAAGCTTTACTCCATTTCTTTTTCTTATTTAAAGTTTAGATTACATAGTTCATTCTTCATTAGGGTACTTAAAAAAAGGATGCAAATATTTTGAACATGTATATTTCTGCTTTTCTTTCACTTCATCAACAGACATATAACAACAAGATTAAAAGAGGTTATCACCCCCTCTGTTCTGGGCTGATAAAATTATATCTCAAATATTACATCCCATTCTGTCTTCCAGTGAAGGATACTGACAAATAGGAGCATTACCACAGGAGAGCAACTGAGGTCATGAGAGTCAAAAGGATAAATTTATGAGAAACAGTTGGAGACATTGTATATGTTTAGCCTGCAGAAGACATAATACAGTGGTGGGATTCAAATATGTGAACAACTGGTTCTATGTCTGGATGCCGCTTCTGGAAGTCCATTCTGGGCCTGGGCAACAAAAAATTAGCTACCGGTTCTGCTGAAGTGGTGTGAACTGGCTGAATCCCACTACTGACATAATAACTGTTTTCAGGTATGAGAAGGGTGTCAAGGTACGTAGAATTGTTCAAAAGTGATCTAGATACTAGCAGAAGAATCAGAGAATTCAATTACAAGGAAATAGTGTTATGCTATGCTATGCTATGCTATGCTATGCTATGCTATGCTATGCTATGCTATGCTATGCTATGCTATGCTATGCTATGCTATGCTGTTATTTTCTTTTATTATTTTCTGCCCATCTCATAGCAAACGATTTTTTGGATGATTTGGGTGGACAGCAGGAAACATAATGGTAAGAACTATTCAACAGTGAAACCAGGAGACTGTGAGTTCTAGTCCTGCCTTAGGCATGAAACCTATCTTGGTGATCTTGGGCCAATCACACTCTCTCAACAGAATCCATTTCACAGCGTTGTTGTTTTGGGGAAAATAGGAGGCGTATTAGGTATGATCCCCATCTTGAGTTATTTATTAAAAAAAATAAGGCAGGGTTAAAAAAAATCTAAATAAAACAAAAAAACCCAGATTGTCCTAGAGGTGATGGATTTTCCTTCACTGGAGTTATTTAAATAGATGCTGGACAGCCATCTGTTCAGGTTGCTGTGTTAATGTATAAAGAGTAGTAGTAGATGATCTCTTCCAATGCTTACATTCCTTGATTCTGTTAGTAATTTGAATTTTTATATCCAAGCTACAGTTGCATAGTAATGTGTTTTGTTTATAGAACAGTTAGGTGTAAATGATCTAGCCAGATGTTTAATCACCAAGGGGAAACAAGTTAATCACAAATTAACACAATCCTCATTTATCAAGTACTTAATTCTCAGTAGTAGGTCATAAAAGCAAGTTTTGTTGTTCTTTACAATATATTTTGATATTGATACCATCCATAGAATGCTAAATACTGTTAAATACCAAAATATGTAAGCCACAACAGTAATTAATGGAAAAGAACAAATTAAATTGTTTCAGGTCAGGTGTCACATCATCATTAAGTGAATTCTTATTCACATAACATTTGTAAGCTGTTGCGGTTGCTATCTTCATCTCTTCCTTTTACTATGGCAATTTATACTTGTGCTAACAGCTTGTACATGGTTACCTGTGAATAAGTGTATTTGTTTGAGTAGGGATGCACTAATTATTTTAAAAATACCTATATATATTTGGTTTTCTTTTAGTGTTCAGATTTCTTTTTCATCCATGAAACTCAGAGCTTTGTATGGATAGCTTAAAAGCAAGTATCAAATATAGCAGAATACATGACATGAAAAATACATTTTGTTTCAAGTTTAGACAAACATCTCACCTAGTATGTTTTGAACTGGCTGAGTTCCAACTCAGCTAGAAAGTTCTTTTTTCTCTTGGAATAAAACTCAAAAACAGTTGACTGTTCCAGCTGTGGGAAACAGTAAGAAACATGAGCCTTTTGCTCCCTTGTTTTACATATCAGGATCATAGAATTAATGGGGTGGCAGTCCATGCTTACTGCTTTGGCTAGACAATGTGTAGAAAGATTGGCAAAAGAGATGACATAATTAAAAGAAAATTATTCTAGGCAGTTCTGCCAGAACAAAGAACCCTCTGTTCTTGAGAATCTGTATCCTACATGTTGGTCAAATTGCTGATCATCTAATCAACACTGTCATTCAGCGGTTAGTTAGCACCTCCCATTCCAGTCAGTCATGCATAATTGGACTTCCATTTCTATGAAGTGTGGTTCCTTAAATGTTTTCAGGCAGGGTCTATGCCAGTTTTTTTAAAATACTACTAAACTGCATGAATAGCATTAATTAAAATTATCAATACCAACCAAACAAAAAAAAAATACACTCACCATTACTATTTTTCTCAGAGACTGCTCATATATAGTGTCTTTGAATCAGGTTTGATTCTTGTTGACTACAGGGACAAGTCCATGCATTTTTTTGGCACCATGTTTGGAAGAGGTTGTCACTGCTGTCCTCTTAAGGCTGAGTGACTGGCCCAAAATCATCCACCTGGCTTTGTTCCTAAGACAGGACTAAAACTTACAATCTCCTAGTTTCTAGTCTCATGCTTTTACCACTACACCTATCTATCTCTCATTTGTCCAAAACACCAATCACAAGTGCTAGCCTCTATATACAAGTCAGCAACCATAACCAGAAGACCAGCATGGTAGAAGAGCTTACCCAGAATGCGTACACACTTTCGTGTGTACGCGAACTGTACGCGAACTGTACCTAACTGTATGGTAGTTGTCTTCTCTCTCTGTCTTTCTCCCCATGCTTTATCAGACAATCCTGTGTTTTAAAATAAAATAAAAATGGTTGAATTGGACTTAGATAGCAGGCTGTGGGTGATGCTTCAGAAGAAGCAGACAAACTCACAAATGCACCACCAGCTCTAGCAACATTCAGAACGGAAATTGCTTAAAGTCTTCCTGTTCCCCATCAGCCTTCCCCATCAGTTCTCCATTACCCCAACTGCCTCATCTGATAAAACCTGACATACGGATACAGTAGTTTGATTTTTTAAAATGTTAGATTAAATGCAATCACAATGTCTGGAACAGCCGCTACACTCAAAACAGTTGCATTTTATTCTTATGTGCTTTATTCCACGCCCAAAACAAAACCCTCAGAATATACATTTTATTTTTGGTAAGGAAGAGTTGGTCCTCCAACTGTTCTTGCACACCTCTTTAAAATAGATGGTTAAAACTAGAAAACAACCACACAGCTGAAAGCTTACAGCAGAGCCAGATATCCAAATGTCTGTCTCAGAAACATATGTAGGGGATTCAACACCTTTCAGGGATGGATGAATATTCTTGTTGTTATAAAAGAAAAGTAGAAAGTACACATTTTTAACTACTTCTCAGATGAAGTAGTTGTATTATGTTTAGCATGCAGTTTCACTTTGAAGGTAAGCTTTGAATTTGTCCCAATTCATAATGTTCCTGCTGTGAAGATTGTTGCACTGATTTTAATGAAAGTTGCTACTGTTTAAAATCATGGAAGATTACATGGGATACCAGCCTTTTTATCACTCTTTTGTATGCTCTATATTGATATTTCTTCTGTTAAATTGCTGTATAGTTTAACAGCATTTCTAAGACATAAAGAGAAATCTTGGACACCACACTGTTGTAAGGAGGGTTATAAAGGGAAACATTGTAAAAACTCAAGCGTTACTTGTTTTTAATCTATCCAGAGACTTGGAAAGTGTAGAAATGAATGCAAGTTTACAATGATAGTCTACAGTTCATTTTCTGAACTAAAACAACTATGTAAAGATCTAATTGGGCAGAAGAATCCAGGCAGAAAGTACATATATGGTACCTCATTCTAAGAGATGGTTCTGTTTATTCCAAGGCTCTGTGAAAGTCATGCAGATCCAGACAGGGCTAAAAGACATAATTCCGCATTTTTTAAAAGAAACTAAATGTTTTTCCCCAGCTCCCCTGATGAGGGGTCGGGAGATATCAGATCCTAATTTTAAAAAGTGTGTATTACAAGGACAATTTTACTAAAAGCCATTAAAGCTGACGTAAAATGACAAACTCTGAGGGAGATGAGTTGGTCATAGAAGCACCTGGCTTTCGGATGTAAGAAAACAGATGCCAGAAATTCAAACTTGATTGCTGAGTTATTGGAAAAAGAAGCTACCCTCGCTCTTCAGTTTTGGCCTTGCAGCCTGGGAGTGATGTGTTTTGCAGTTCAACAAACATGGAAGAGGCCAGGCCAGGCCCGGCTGTCATAGAAGTGTACATGGATACATAGCAACTTCTCCAGATGTTGGAAATGCCTCCCTTTCCCACCCACCCCAGCATCAGAAAGAGGAGAACAGGGACCCAGGGCTGCCCCCATCTGGCTTTGCAGACCAGAGCCTCCCCACTTCAGTGGGCTGGGAAGCCTCAAGGGGCTCCTGGAGTCAAAGGCTGGTCAGACAAAGGGGAACTTGGCTCTCGGCTCCCCTTCCTCTTGGCTCCCCTTGCACTTCCCACTGTTCCCCCCACTTACTGGTCAAGACCTGCATTCACAGCCCGTGTGCTCCATGAATTTCATCACTACCATCTGCAAAGTCTTTGTGTTGGGATCCACCTGCAAGATCTGCAGATCGATGGTGTGCCTTCTCACAGGGGTGCACTTCAAGCTGTCGTCGTTGCAGCAGCCAGCACATTGCCACAGGATGACACAGGAGGGCTTGAAGATGTGGGAAATTTCCTGGGGGTGTTCTTTGTGGATGGACACTAGCACCTCCCTGGTCTGGCAGGAGCTGCGCCTGTATATTTGCATATAGGGCATCTCTTGTTCCTGCCTTGTCCCTGATGGCCAGCCCTGGATGCAGAAGAGAATGGCAACTGCCAGCAGATACCCAGCCATGGCATATCTCCTCCTGGCTTCACAGCTTCAGTCTGGGCAGAGTTCAGCTGCCGCTCGCGGGAGATGGTTCCACAATGCTACAGTTCCTTTCCAATAACTTCTTACAAGACTTGACCAATTCCAGCTTAGCAGTTTTAGCATTCCTTCTGACATTTTTCTAGTTCATTGGCATTGCCTTTTCCAGTTCATAATGGAACTATTTTTGGGGGAGAACAATTTCATGTACTTAGAAGTCTAAGATGTACTTTGCTAGATGTACTAAGACAGTGATGGCGAACCTTTTAGAGACCGAGTGCCCAAAAACCGGCCCTTTCCTGCCACCCCTGCCTGCCCCTGTTCCGCCCTTTGCCCCTGCCCGCTCTGCCCCTGCCTGCAGGGCCACTCACTGCCTCTACAGCCTACCACAGACCACCCAGGTGGCCCAGCAGCGCTATGGCAGCCATGCCTTCCACCTGCACCCCGCAGCATCAACTGCGCGTGACAGGGCACGAGGGCGGAGTCATGTCCCTGCTGCCTGGCTGCCATATCCTTGGCTGCACAGCTCCATGCGGGCCATGCTCAGGAGCGACTCTCCTCCAGGGGAGCTACTGGTGAGGAAGGGGCCGTGGGGGGTGGCGAGGCTGGGTGATGGTGCACATGCCCACAGAGAGAGCTCTGAGTGCCTCCTCTGGCACGCGTGCCATAGGTTCGCCATCACTGTACTAAGAAGTCTTCAATCTGATATTTACCTATATGTAGCATAAAAAAAAATCTACCAGATACAACTCATCTATTTTCTTGACCTGCTTTGAGTAGGTCTGATGTATGCCACCTTTAATATGCATTCATTCACACCTTCACATAAATATATGGCAAAAGAGATATAGTGCAGTTCTACAAAGGAATTATTGAGTCTGTCATTTGCACCTCTATAACTGTCTGGTTTGGCACTGCAACCAAACAAGACAGACACAGATTTCAACGGATAGTTAGAACCTCAGAAAAAACAATTGTAACCAGCCTACCTTCCATTGAGGATCTGTATACTGCATGAGCAAGAATGAGGGCAGAGAAAATATCTATAGACCCCTCACATTCTGGACATAAACTGTTTCAACTTCTTCCCTGAAGATGACGCTATATGCTATATGCCAATGCCATCATTCCACTAAACAACTACGGTAATTCCCACAACACTGTCAAACTACCCAGTAGGGGTGCATTACTATTATCCTTCTCAACTTTCCTATTACCTATTTTCTTATCTTGTTATGACTATAACTTTGTTGCTTATATCTTATGATTTATATTGGTTGTTTTTATTTACTGTCCTAGTATGATTTATGTTGATTGCTTATTTAGTATCTTATGACTAACACTGAATATTGTATCTTATGATTTATTATTATTGTATTTTATAATTATGATCATGATTTATCACTTGTTGCTTGTATGTACACTGAGAGCTTATGCACCAGAGACAAATTCCTTGTGTGTCCAATCACACTTGGCCAATAAAGAATTCTATTATTATTCTATTAGTATATACAGTGAAACTAAATAACTGTATTATATATAAGCAAAATATAATACTGTTAACAATGTGGTAGCAGACTTCTTTGACAGCTGTCATGGTTCATAATAAAGCAAGAACATGTCATTTTTTAAAAATTGAGGCCGGTTCCATTGTTTCATTTGAACGCCACAAAGGCTTTTATTAGTTCTTATAGGTATTCTATATCATCAAGTGGTTAATGTTGCTATTATGACTGACATAGAATAAAATGAGTGAAATTGTCTTTCTTCAGTTAATCAAAAGGAAAATATGCATGTGCAAAAATAGATAAGGTAAAATTATGGCAATTAGGCTGGAGGAGGAATGCAGGATGACAGCAGAAAGCAAAAATGAAAAGCAGTACATTCTTCAGTTTATTTTATTCTATTGAGTTAACAATACATAGTTCTTCTTCCCCCCCCCCCTTTCTTCACTTGCAAGAGGATAGTAAAGTCCTACTATATCCATATCACTATTACTTTTGGTAGATGTTTTTTCCTGTGGGTCAAGAGCCAATATTAATTTCATGAAAGAAGCATATTACTGTCTCTTTAAAGTGTTCATATTAAGCTATTTATCATTGTTTTGGTACATTAGTATTTCAAAGCTGGTATCAAAGTAATGATATTGGACCATTATAGTATTTTTAAAACAACTTTTCTGCTGTGCTTCAACTATATTTGATTGCAGTGTTCAGAATTCTCAGTTGATATCTACGGTATAAATATTGAAGTAGGACCAAGGAGATCCACAGTCAAGTCCCCCTAGTCACAAATCTTACTGGATGATTTTGGGTTCAGTTACCATCTCTTATCTCAAAGTTATAATAATATTATTATTAATAATAATAATAATAATAATAATAATAATAATAATAATAATAATAATAACAACTACTACTACTACTACTACTACTACTACTACCTCGACTTACGACCGGTTGGGTAGTCCTCGACTTACGACCGCTTTAGTCCTCGACTTATGACCGCTTTAGTCCTCGACTTACGACTGGTTTAGTCCTCGACTTACGACCGGTTGGGGGTTGCGGCATTAAAAAGGTTGAGAACCACTGTTCTATACCTACAAAGATCAAATTATGCAAGGCATAATATCCCCTTAGATACTTTTGGAAGTGAAAACTGGACTTTAAAGAAGCAGCATGGGATTGATGCCTTTGAACTTTGGTATTGGAGAAGATTCTTGAGAGTACCCTGGAGAGTCAAAAAAAAATAAACTGATAGCTCGTCGATCAAATCAACCCCAGAGTTGTCACTCAAGATACAAATGACCAGGCTTACATTATTCTACTTTGGACACATTGTGCGAAAATCCAGCTCTCTTAAAAAGTCTCCAATGCTAGGAAAGGTGGAAGGAAAGAGTGGACAGGGTGGTAAGCACAAAGTGGATGGACTCAGTTACGGTGGCAATAGATGCACCACAGGGAAATGCGAAAGAACTGTTGATAGATAGAACATCATGGAATTTTTTTCTTCCTATATGACATCAAGTTTAAGCTGAGTCCCTCAAGATTGATTCAGGTGACCTTGCTACTCCATTTTTCCCATAGCTGCAGCTGGGGGAATGGTTTAAGATAGGGACATTGATTCCATATCAAGGTCTTCTAAGAGTAAAATCAACTAAGCTATATCTGTCAGATTTAAAACATCAGCAGCAGCCAGAGCTTGTGGAACTACGTCTCCTAGGTTCTCTTATCATTGGCCGTGATGGCTGAAGCTGTGTGAATATGTTACTCCAACAACAGAAACACTTCAGGTTCCCAATTACTAGTATAGTGTGCCTTTTTAAAATGAAATAGACTTGCACAGCTCTGAGTGAACCCAACAGAAATTAATATATGTTACATGCATTGATTTATTGAAGTTGTCCATTGCATTAAATCACATGGCAATTTAGTATTATTGAATTTGTTTAGCAACTTTCCCTGTCTGACACAGCATTAAGACAAATAATAGTTTAATTTAAAATTTGAATTGACTTAGAACTATTAAGATTTAACCAATCTATAGTACAGGACTATTAAAGTTTGCATTTTAAATAGGCTGATTTTGAGATTATACCCAGTCTATCAAAATGTGAAAATTAACCAATGTATAGTAGTAATTAACTTTATACCTTTAGATCATTTGCGGAGAGTTTTATGTCTATGATTAAAAAAATTAGTACTTCACAGTGAAGTATTTTAACCCTTACCTTTGGTCCCAACCAATCACCTCCCCTCCCCTGGGAAATTAGTAGAATTGATAAGTACGCAAAACAAGATGGATGATTAATCTGTTTAGTTCTCATACTGACATTTACACAGTTAATTGCATGGTATTGATGCTCTGTAAATGGTCCTGAATATTAATGGCAGATTTGGTTAAACCTGAAAGCTGTTTGTTTAGAGGATTCACTGGAGAAATAGAATGGTTCATCAACTTTAGATTTCCATCACAGATTTTATGACATATCATGGAACATAAGTGTTTTTATGGCTTGTAAAAATGGCTTCAATATTTTACATTCTATGCTTCAAGGAATCCTGATTGGCAGTTGATTAGCTTTTTGCTCAAGTCATTATCTTTTTGAGTGAAATTAGTTGACTAGAAAATTGCATTGTAATTCACTAGTGGAAACCAACATTTCAAAAGCCCGCTTATGATTGTGGAACGTTTATCTTTCCAAATACAACTTGAATTATTTTTGAACATGTTCAAATAAAAAGCTACTGTATGCTGTGATATGTGGTAAATGCTCAATTATGACATTCCTTATACCAAATCATTCTCCTGGGAGGAATCCAAGAAGAGCTGTTCACCTGCAAGCCTTTTAAAAAATAAATAAGACTTTAACAAAGAGCAGCAAGATTAGGAACACCACAGATCAAAGACAATTAGGTTAGTAATTCTTCCTTCCTCAGGTAAATTAAACATATTTAATACTATGATTCTGCCTTGGAGCAACTATTTGAAGCATACTTGTTTTGGAAATCATGTATGCAATGAACAAACATCTACTGTATCAACAGTGTTTTAGTAATTTTGAAATGAACGGTATTTGTAACGTAAACCATATTTCCTAATATATTGCTTTCCAGATGTTACAGATTGCTGCTAGCAGAATTTCCCAACCTGTAGAATTTAATTAGTTAAGATTCCCAATCCGTGTAGTTAAGGTGTTTTGTTTTTAATGTTTTTAATGTGCTGAGGTTTATAGTTTTATTATGGTTTTAATGTTTGATACACAAACACAGAGAGAGAGAGCGAGAGTCCCTAAGCAGTGATTACATTCAGAAAAGGTACAGTGTTCAAATACACTTTCTATAATTACATTTAAAGACCAGAGTTTGGATCTAGTTATAGATTCATTGTAACTAGGCTTACTGATAAGAATGGTGCAGTATGCAATAATCTGGTGAGTTATGGGTGCTTACTATTATCGAAATTGCACTGGCAGCTAATTAACTTTCTGTGTGATTCTAGGTGCTGGTTGTCTGACCTCCTTCTCTGAATTAATCCTACCCATTCAGTAAGGGCTGGGAGCAAGTTTGCTGAGGTTTCCACCTCCAAAAAAATCTCTCCTCTTCGGGGTCTCTGGACTTGAACATTTTGAATAACAATCCCCCTCCTTTGGAACAGTTTAGCTCTAGCTACGACCTTTCCTTACTCTATTTTTCAAAAATTGTGAAAACATAACTCTTAAGAAAGGCATTTGAACATAGTAAGTTTACACTACCCTGGATAGTGTCACATCAAAATGCTTAGTTATAATTGAGTTAACTGATCTTTTGTTTTTAGTCTTCCAATATTAATAGCGTAAGGGTCTCCACAAATGGAGCGGCATATAAGTGTAATGATAAATGAACAATTTCAGAAGCTATGTTCTGCTTGCTTTTTCTACATTGCTTAATATTGTCATAGTAACTGAGAATATAGAACAGTCAAATTAAGGAGGATGATATAAAACACATTTTCAGTTCATTGACCATTGTAATAGTTATGCAGCGGTTATTTAGTTTGCAGCATTTTGATATGTTTACTGCATATTAAATATATTCCACTGGATCTGCATAGTTAATATTTGATATAAATAGGGAAAACTGCAATTGTAATTGCATAATTTGTTGTATAATTTGATTAATGCATTGGTATACTTATGAGTTCTGACAGTTTGTCATGCACGCTTGTTCCAGAACTGACTTTTGCAATAGATTCTATAGTTTAACGTTAGATTCTAGCTTGATATTTTGAGAAGAAACATTAAAGATAATTTTTGTTATGATTGCCAACTCCTATTATTCATCTGGATGCATATGAATCTAAAGCTAATAGTTGCCTTTTTATCATTGATATATAATATATGACAATAAGAAGAGAGAACTATTCACATAGTAACAAGTTTTCTATTTCAGTTACTTTCATATTAATTTTATTTCTTGCTGACTGTTTAATCCTGTCCATCTTGCCTCTTTCCCCCATTTTTCTTTGTCTTTAACTGTTGTTTACGTAGAGCAGGGATAGGCAACCTCGGCTCTTTTATGACTCATGGACTTCAACTCCCAGTCAGCTATGCTGACTCAGGAATTCTGGGAGTTGAAGCATGAGTAATAATGATGATGATGATGATGATGATGATGATGATGATGATGATGATGATGATGATGATGATGATGATAAAGTTGGAAGGGACTTTGGAGGTCATCTAGTCCAACCCCCTGCTCAGGCAGGAAACCCTACACCATTTCGGACAAATGGCTGTCCAGTTTCTTCTTAAAAACTTCCAGTGTTGGAGCATTCACCGCATCTGGAGGCAGGTTGTTCCACTGGTTAATTGTTCTAACTGTCAGGAAGTTTCTCCTTAGTTCTAGGTTGCTTCTCTCCTTGTTTAGTTTCCACCCATTGCTTCTTGTCCTACCTTCAGGCGCTTTGGAGAATAGCTTGACTCCCTCTTCTTTGTGGCAGGCCCTGAGATATTGGAACACTGCTATTGTGTCCCACCCTCGTCCTTCTCTTCGTTAAACTAGACATACCCAATTCCAGCAACCGTTCCTTATATGTTTTAGCCTCCAGTCCCCTAATCATCTTCATTGCTCTTCTCTGTACTCTTTCTAGAGTCTCAACATCTTTTTTACATCATGGTGACCAAAACTGGATGCAGTATTCCAAGTGTGGCCTTACCAAGGCATTGTAAAGTGGTATTAATACTTCACGTGATTTTGATTCTATCCCATAAAAGAGCCGAGGTTGCCTACCCCTGACCTAGAGTATAACACAATTTTGATTAGGCTCTCTTGATTCAGTGTTGGAATCGTCAGTTGGAACATGCTGATGCTGTCTTCTGGAGGAAGGGAGAGGATTTTAGCAGTGTGGGTAGAAGGATGGATCTGAGAGAAATTTAAATTTCTAGCACTAGGAAAACCTCCATCTGTTGGTGACAGAGTTATGACCATACATTTAGCCAGCAAATGCAAGAGTTGACAGCCTGTAGATTCAACACATTTGACATTAATTAGTAAAAGTTAATTTGATTTCTTGCTTAAATGCTTAAAAAATGTACTATTCTAGATTGTCCTCACATTTTTATCTAGTTACATTGCCTCAGATACATAAAATAAGAGAGAGGAGAAAAACAAATAGATTTCCAGATCAGGAAAGAGTGTGATATTGGTTATAAGGTCACTAGATTCTTTAGATATCCCTAAATTTATGGGGTTATGGTTTAACATTAGATTCTAGTGGTTTAATTTTGAAGAAAAAAACTGGGAAAAACCACTCACAAAGCAGAATGTATGACATTGGCAGTATATAAATTTAAAAAAATTGAATACATTAGAGTAGAGACAGCAAAGAACAATCCATACCACAGAACAATTGGCATAATATATAAGAAAATCTACTAAAATGCACATACGTTTTTAGTTTAGTTTTACACTGTAGATACACACAAAATATTTCATTCCTCTATAGAAAGTTCCATGTTTTAGAGTGAGAAAAGGCTGATACTTTGACATGCAAGCACAATTAACTGCTGTGTGTGTACACATGCTTCCTTCAGTAAAACACTGGTATTAATTAAAAAGGAAAAAGTTCCCTTAGGTTACACAAAGTAAATGTCACAATTGGGACCTAAATGTCTCTTGGTCGGGTTGATCAATTCTAACAAGTAAAGCTTTTAATGGCAGTCAAGAAGTAATCTTTCAATATAGACAAGACTAGGAAATAATTCTCACTCTTCTCCCTGATATTGTGTCTTCCCTTGAGAAGTAACAGAGCTTTTTCTGATTTTTGTTTACCTGCTTGAATGATCAGATATGGAAGCATCTGTAAGCATACTTGTCCAGCAGAAAAAGGGGAAAGAATATTCTGTATTTTTGCCATGTGGTCATCTAAGATAATAATAATAATAATAATAATAATAATAATAATAATAATAATAATAATAATAATAATAATAATAATAATAATAATAATAATAATAATAATAATAATAATAATAATAATAATAATAAAGTTGGAAGGGATCTTGGAGGTCATCTAGTCCAACCCCCTGCTCAGGCAGGAAACCTTATACCATTTCAGACAAATGGCTGTCCAGTCTCTTCTTAAAAACCTCCAGTGTTGGAGCATTCACCGCTTCTGGAGGCAGGTTGTTCCACTGGTTCTAACTGTCAGGAAGTTTCTCCTTAGTTCTAGGTTGCTTCTCTCTTTGCTTAGTTTCCACCCGTTGCTTCTTGTCCTGCCCTCAGTTGCTTTGGAGAATAGCTTGAATCCCTCTTCTTTGTGGCAGCCCCTGAGATATTGGAACACTGCTATCATGTCCCCCCTCGTCCTTCTTTTCATTAAACTAGACATACCCAATTCCAGCAGCCGTTCCTTATATGCTTTAGCCTCCAGTCCCCTAAGATAGTTCTCTCTTATCTGAGTCATCACTGGATCTTTTCCTTTTCCTCCTCAGAAATTGTATCGTTTCTAAAACATTCTTAAAGTTTGTTTTATTTATGTATTTAAAATATGTATGTAGCCGTCCATCTTGTGTCAAACTCGAGGCAGTTCACAATGAAAGATAAAGAACATATATTTACAATAAAAATATTAAAATGAAAAAGTCGCGTTCCCTGCGCTGTTGGGCAGGACTGATGATATTGGCAAAATTATTTCTTTGAGGAAAGATTGGAAACCTGAAATACTATAGAGAACATCAGTGTAAGTGGTGCTACATGACACATCAACATGTATTTAGTCCTAGATGGGAGCCTCTGCCAAGCACAGACACGAATGCGGTCTGAATGTCTTCAATTATAGCTAAGTTCAACAGAGTCAAGAAAGAGTCCAAACAGTTGAATCAAATTAAATGCAGTGTATATAATCCTAAAGATAGAGTCAAACTGTCATGACTTGGTAAATGGGCCTTCCTCAGATGAGTGAAAGAACCAAACGTTGTGCTAGTGGGAAACCCAAACCCACCTCTTAAGCTGCAGCAGAAACAGAATGATCCAACCTGCCTATCCAAGATACAGTAGGCTCAGACTTGGATTAGCAGCCTCCTTCACCCAACTTGCTAACATGAGAATAGTAGACAGAACTGCAAAGGAATGTTCAGATATATCACAAAGTAGCATGAAAAAAAACCCAAAACAGAATAGGACCAGATGGCTCAGGAAGAATCAGGGGCTAAAGCTATAGTTTTAGAAAATAGTTTAGCTGAGGAAACATGCTGGAACACTGCTATTTAGAAGACCTCATGATGATTCTTTTGAAAAGTTTCTTTCTTTTTGGACTGCTTCTTGAAATTCTAACTGGTTCACATTTTGGATTATGCTGCCATTGCTTGCCCTTGTATACCAATTATTTGATAAGAAAGCCATGTCATATATAAACTTGAATTGGATTTACAAGACAAACCTGATGTTTTAATTGCTATTAATGACAGATAAACAATATTTCTTGTGAGGCACAAATACAAGGTAACAAATTTCAGAGAGTTAGAATTTCCCAGGAAAGTTATAAAGCTGATTTAATGGACTGGCAACCACCAACAAATTGAATTCCAATCCAGTCAAGATAACAGATCTTTTGTTGGATGTTTTATTTGTTGAGTGATGGTATTTGTCCTGTTCTGGAAAATGGCAACATTTTCTTGGGTTTGGAAGCTAAGTGGGGCTAGGCCCAGATAGTGTTTTAATGGGAGACCGTCAAGGAACACGTGAGCCAAAAGTTACAGTGGGAAGTCAAAAACATCTTGAAGCAAAATGATAGTAAGTAATTTCTGAAGTTTGCTACAAAAACTGCATGGTTGCATGAAGACCCTAGAAGTCAAGTTTAATTCAAAAGTATGTTTATGCAAATGAAGACAACTGTATATGTCCTGGGATAATGTTGCAGGATCCAATCTGAGTCAGTCACTGGGACCAAAGGTTTATTCTTCCAAGCTTTCAGGCTCATGCTGGAGTTCATCCTTAGGGAACGTCTCAGAGAATTTCTCTGTCTCCAGAATGTTCTGGAGAGAGAGAGAAATTCTGTAACATTCTGGAGAAAGAGAGGTTCCCTGAGGATAGACTCCAGCATGAGCCTAAAATCTGGGAAGAATAAACCTTTGGTCTTGGTGACTGACTCAGATTGGCTCCTGCAGTATGTTTATGGTTACTTTCATTCCTAAAGAATGAAATTTATAGCATGCCACTAAAAGTGTGAGTGGTGCACTTATGTCAGTGTACCCCTTCTATTTAGATTACACTAGTTCATGACCTGATAATCTCTTGCCTAGATTATTGTAATGTGCTGTGTATTAGACTCCTTTTGCAAATTGTTAGGAAACTTCAATTAATATGGAGTATGATTTCAGAGGTATTGATAGAACTGGATATTGGAATCATATTATACCCAGACTACAGCATGTTTACAGACTCAATTGAAGATCCTGTTTTTTTACTTGTAAAACCCATCATGCCTTTGAACCTCAGTAGAAATGCCTCTTCCCATAGATTTATATGTGTACCCTTAGTTAATCCTCAAAGGCAGCATTCCTAATGCTTTCCCATTCTAGGTATGGCCCTGAGCTCTAGAAACTATTTGCTTTGTTTATGATATGGGTATGCAGATAATGGATTTAATATTTTATTTTTAGCTTCTGGAGAGTTCTATTGCTCATAAAGTATGAACATTAAATTCAGTACAATAAACCAATCAGTTGTGATTGGAGATGGGTGGTTAAGTCTGTACCCTTCTCATTGGGTTGTCCTTAATTCTCTCTCTGATGCTATTTAACATTTAAATGAAATTGTTTGAAGAGGTTATCTTTTGGTAGAGGGTGGGGTATTGTCAAGTATGCTAATGATTGCCTTTTTGCACATCTCCAATCTGAGTTGGAGATATTTAGAGGTCTTTGCTTCAGTGTCTGGAATCTGGATGGGACAAAACAAGTTGAATCTTACCAAGACTGATTGGCTATTTGTACAACAATTGTGTAGTGGTTGAGCAGCTCTCTTACTAGTTCTTGGCGGATGGCATCTTTCTTGAAAATGAAGGTGCACAACTTGAGGGAAAAGTGCTTCTGAATTCAAAAGTGCTTCATCTAGATCAGGGTAGGCAACCTTGGCTCTTTTATGACTCAGAGACTTCAACTCCCAGAATTCCTCAGTCAGCCATGCTGGCTCAGGAATTCTGGGAGTTGAAGTCCACAAGTCATAAAAGAGCCAAGGTTGACTACCCCTGATCTAGATCATCAGCCACAGGTACCTCTGTCCAACTAGCTGGTCCTCTAGTTTTAGCCCTATTTGGAATGGCAGGTTCTGGGAACAATTACTTATTCTCTAAATTATTTCCAGATTGGATTACTATACTGTCTTCTGTCTACGATTACTTTGAAGGCTACTTGCTGAAAAATGCAGCAGTCTCTATATTGATGAGTGCAAGTCAATTCAGAAATATAACATCTAGTTTACAGGTGCTGCACTTCTAATAGTTTTTTTTTCCAAGCAAAATTCAAAGTGCTGGTTGGAATCCATAATGCCTCTTCAGTCCTCTATACCAGTGGTTCTCAACCTTTTTAATGCCGCGACCCCAACCGGTCGTAAGTCGAGGACTAAACCGGTCGTAAGTCGAGGACTGAACCGGTCGTAAGTCGAGGACTAAACCGGTCATAAGTCGAGGACTACCCAACCGGTCGTAAGTTGAGGACTTTCCCTGCCTGGGAGCGCCGCACATGCGTGGTTCCGCCCCCTGCGCCGGCCGAGGCATAGCTGGCAAGCGGCAGAGACGGAGCAGGCCGACCACCAGCTGGCCCAGCCCAAGGGAGGTAAGGCACCCACCAAAAAAGGGGGAAAAATGGCGGACAAAAAAATGGCGGGGGAAAAAAATGGCAGACAGCCTTGCTTGGTGACCCCCGTGAAATGGTCGATCGACCCCAAATGGGGTCCCGACCCACAGGTTGAGAACCACTGCTCTATACTAAGCTAGTCTCTCAAAATCTAACTAGCCTCTACTTGAAACTCTTTTCAGAGAGTGGGGGAAGCTGGATGTTACATCTTGGGAGACTAAAATCTAAAGTTTTTTTTCTTATTAGCAGTGGCTATTTTTTTTAAGACAATAATGTTTTGCTGTTGTGATTTGATTTGTAAACCACCTAGAGATGAGTTATTGAAACTGGAAATAAACCAACACACTGGCAGCCAAAGTTGCTGCAGATTAGTGAGATTTGGGAGAGAGAGGTTATTTAAAAATTGATTATGTCCAGTATAGTTAGACAATGTTTTTGGAGGAGCTGTTTACATTTTGCTTAATTTTTGGTGCAAATATATTTGTTGGTTCTTTATCTAAGATGGTTGATTTAGCACCAATACTTTACTCTTAGGATATTTTTATTCTGTGCTTTTATTATATTTCAAAATTTATATTTTCACTTTATTGTCATGTGAGCTGGAAACATAAGCCTGCAATCACTACTTAAGAATGAGATTTATATATTCTTTATACATTCAGAAGAAAATTCAAAAGGTACAGCTCTGTACCTTCAATTCATAACACAAAATTGTGACAGTTATCATTCTTGTTAATATAGGTATGTGAAGTTTGAGAATAATCTGTCCCAGGCAGGCAACAGAAATTATAGTTTTATTTGGTGACCTCCTTGTATTGTATTGTTTTCTTATATTTCTGGAATTTATCTCTTGCACCTTCAGTGGCAGATGGCATGAGGACAGCTTATAAAGGTAAATAAAAAATACAAAATTTGAAAAGCTAACTACAAAAAACAGCTGGAAATAATACATCCCTAGGCTTATTTGGAGAAATGTGTCAAATATGTACAGTCTATTTCTTAACCTAGAGGCTGAATAGAGTGTGGGCAGGTGGCAGAATGCCTTTTAGCTAGTTTAGTTTAATCATGGCCAGATGGTAATTCAGATGGTAGCTGTAAAAAGAATGTGTAATGTGAAGATATCTATGCTATCAACTATACTCAGTGTTGTTTCTTCTAGTGTTTGTAAAATTCCACTTTATGTTTGTGAATTAATATTCCTTTATTATTTCTAAAGTTGATGCATAAAATGTTCAATAAACCTACCTGGTTGCCTACTGAATTCTTCTGTTCTCTCCTATAATATCCTGTCCTGCTGTGTCCTGTCCTATTCATTTCAGTTTCAGTTATCTATTCTGTTCTAGTTCTAGTTCTAGTTCTAGTTCTGTCCTATTCCCATTCTCCATTCCATTCCATTCCATTCCATTCCATTCCATTCTATTCTATTCTATTCTATTCTATTCTATTCTATTCTATTCTATTCCATTCCATTCCATTCCATTCCATTCCATTCCATTCTATTCTATTCTATTCTATTCTATTCCATTCCATTCCATTCCATTCCATTCCATTCCATTCCATTCTATTCTTGCCTATGCCTATGCCTATGCCTATGCTATTGCTAATCCTATCCAATTTCTAATCCTATCATATCCTACCCTACTCTATTTCCTATTCTACTCTATTTCCTATCCTATTCTACTCTATTTCCTATCCTACTCTATTCTATTTCCTATCCTAGCCTATCTGTAAAACTACCACCAAACCATCTAGAAATAAAAAATGAGGAAGATAAAATAGTAGGGAATGAATCTTCACACATTTTAAATGTAAGGTGAAATCTTAGTGAGTTCTGTAAAGCTTTGAATATTCTGACTAGATAATATGAGGAAAAAAGCTTGAACCATAGAAAAGTGAAAAGCTAATACAAACGAAGTCCTAATAAATCAGCACCTTCAGAAATACCTTGGAAATAAGATGAGAAAACATATAACCATTGCACTCAAGTTCATGTAGGTGGAAATTTCTGCAGAGTTACTAGTTGTCAAATACTTCAAACTCAGTAAGAATCTGGATTTGAATTTGAATTCAGAAAAGTACTGAAGAACTCTCTTTAACCACACAGTTCTTCAATTCAAAGAACAACATTTCTAAATTCCTCAAGATTTAAGTGTTCATTCCTTAGCCTGAAGGATTTGAAGTGCAAGGCAGGTTCCTCACTGTGTCAAATTACAATCAAGCAGAACTTGAAGCAACTTCACCTAGCTGCAGACTCTGGAGAATACATATAGCTAAGAAATAAAACTAGCAACTCGAGGAGGCTAAATAAAGAATACACATGAATAAATATAGATAGCACATCAGGCCATGTCAGTCTTAATTCCATACAGCAAAAGGCTAACTTGATATTAAGACTTCAGTATTCTATTTCCAGATAAGCTACTGCTACACCATATTTGTGTTCATTATCTGAAGGAAAAAACCTCATTATAGGCACTTTACATTCAGCCACCCTTGCCGAATATTTGGAAACTATTACTACTCCAGAATGGAGTAGCCCATGTATTTAATAACTTGAGAGATTGTGAATATGTTTGGTATGAATTAATAAGGTATGATACTCAAAGTGTTTTGTCTGTTACAAAGCTTTATAAAGACATTTTGTCATCTTAAGATGCAAATACATTTTTTCAGACATTGATTTGACATTTGTTATGATAATACGCATTTGTTATGATAATACGGGTCTGGATGGGGAGGAACAGACTCAGGCTCAACCCTTCCAAGACCGAGTGGCTGTGGTTGCCGGCGTCTCTGCATAGTCAGCTGACGCCATCGCTGACTATAGGGGGCGAAACCTTGGCCCCCTCAGAGAGGGCGCGCAACTTGGGAGTCCTCCTGGATTCACGGCTGACTTTGGATGACCATCTGTCGGCCGTGACCAGGGGGGCGTTTTATCAGGTTCGCCTGATTCACCAGTTGCGGCCTGTTCTGGACCGGGACGCCTTACGCACAGTCACTCATGCTCTCGTCACCTCCCGCCTGGACTACTGTAACGCTCTCTACATGGGGCTCCCTTTGAGGAGCACCCGGAGGCTTCAAATGGTCCAGAATGCGGCCGCGCGGGCGGTGTTGGGAGGGACTCATCGCTCCCATGTGACACCGCTGCTGCGCGAGCTGCACTGGTTNCAAGACATGGCTCTTTCAGCAAGCGGACCTGACCTAGGGAGGATTTTATACTGGGTTCATTTTAAGGAATTTGGAAGACACAACTTTAAAATTTGGTTTAATTCGGTTTTACAGGGGGGGATTGTATATATGCTTTTGTTTTAAATATGTTGTGCGCCGCCCTGAGTCCCGCTGGGAGAAGGGCGGCATATAAATTAAAATAAATAAATAAATAAATAAATAAATAAATAAATAAGTATATAATCTCTGTGTTCCTGAATAATATGTAGGAGAAATCTCCTTCTTTATATAACATGTTAGATCCTATTCCTTAAAAGCTGAGTGTATAAATCTATTTTAACTGACAATGAAAAAACACAAATAAATAAACGTTGCTTGGTTGGTTATTTAACTTTTTTGTGTTGAATATCTGTACCTAGGGCTACCTGCAACATTCTTATGTTTTGATTTTGATTATATTATTTTAGTACTAATGATATTGTATGTTGCCTTCCAAAAAGAAAAAAAGAAAAAAATTGCCCTAAATTACCAATAATTCAGGAACATTAATAACTTTGAGTTCTTCTAGGGCATGGGAAGTGAGTATGTTATGTATTCTACATTTTTTTAAACTGTATGAATGACTCCATCTTTATGTGAAAAGAAATCTGGCTTGGCTATCTGAAATTTTGGCCAATGTTATTTCATGAAATAATTTCACATGGTAAATATACTTCTGTGCTTTATTTAAAGGCATAGCCCAAATCTAATTCAAAATATAAGAGTGGAATAATATATGTCTTTCTTCAGAAGTCCAATTCAATACAACTAATTTTTGTAAATGTGCATGGGATTAGAGTCTAAGCATCTGATCCAGTGATGTGACAATGTTTCTTATTCTTCCTCTTTATGTAGTTGTGCTCATATCTAGTTTTATAGTAAGGATATAGTAAGATCCTGCAGGGTAAAGTCAAAGTAAGCACTGAGGCAGACATGAAACTCTACCATATTTAATTTTAGCAAGTCACAAAAGAAGCCATTAAGCTTACAAGGGATACTGAAGAAAGAAAGAAGCAAGTAAATTTAGATGTAGTTCTTAAAATGACTTTGAATAACAGAATAACAGAGTTGGAAGGGATCTTGGAAGTCTTCTAGTCCAAGTTAGTCTTAGTAGAATCATCTCAGGAAATAAACACACATACATGAAGAACTCAGCAGCTCCTGATGGCAGGAGGCAAAATGTACTTCCATGCAGCTTTGAAGTTTCAGGGCAACTATGTGTTGGGGTTGTCTGTTTTTTGTTACTTACTGGAATCCATTTTCTAGAATTATTTTCATTCTATTGCCTAAGTTAAAGACATTATTAAGGTAAGTCCAATTTTCAGCGAAGCAGCAGTCTTGTTCTTTTATGAAAGAGCTTTAGCCTTTACTAACCTTTGTTTCACTTGGCTGGCATACAGTGAAAGGGCAAAAAAATTAGTGAGTGTATCATTGGATGAATAAATAGATAATGTATCCTCTAATGATCCATAAACTAAAGACATACCTATTTACTATTTTATTAATTCAGGTACTGTACAGTATATGAAATATTTGGATATATATCTTACCCAGCAGAGTACTCAAGTACAATTAATATTCTTTATAGCATGGAAGTGCATTAAAATGCTTCAGTGCTAAATATAAGTCTTTGCCATTCTGCTCTCTAACTGCAGAATTATATTAACTTGATTAAGTTCCTTCATTGCTACCCACAGTTCTGCATCTAGAAAGGAAAGATTACCAAGCAAGGACCAATTCACTTAGTTGCTTGTCAAAAGTACATTCTGCTACTAGCATTGTTTGCAAAAGATATAGGGTGTAAATAGTTGCTAATGGGTGTAAACACAAAATAATACCAAAGAAACTAAGGAATGTTCCATCTTTGTATTTATGTGTTGCCTCAGTTCAGGAAGGACAACAAGCAAATATGTTGATGTGGGCTTGGAATAGTGTTGCATTTTTCTGTAACCTTCTATACCAAACCTGTTTTTAAATGTTGATTCAATGTTTTGCACAAATGAGAAATGTTTTGTTAATTTTAATACTTTAAATGTTTTGTTAATTTTATTGGACACAGAAGCCTTTATGGAGACCTCCTAGACCTATGGTATACAAGAGTGCTCCAACTATGTACACAACATATGTTCCTATTCCCAACATACCATAAATCACATGCCTTTCTTTAGTCTTTTCCACCAAAATCTGAAGACCTTTTTGTACATACATTTTAGGAATTATAGGATCATTCAAGATTTTCCTGTGATTGAGGAAAATCCTTGGAACACCTTGTTTACCTAAGAACGTTGGAATGAAGTGTTGACTTCTGGGCTTCCATCTCCCTACATATTTTTGCACTTGTATTACAACATTCAATAAACAAAGTATAGAGATAAACCTAGCTCAGAACTACGTTCAGCTTTTATCAATTTTAAATCTGCATTCAATTTAGCATCTAGAGTCAAACTGTGGACAAACTCAGTAAATCCACAATAGATAAATGGCTGCTACTAAATTGTATGAAAAGTCTTGTGTAAAAACTTGATTTACTTCACAAGGCCATTCCACAAAAGCAACTCCCTCAGTGAGAAGAATCAGACAGGACTTCAATCTGGCCCCATCATTATTCGATCTTTATATAAATTTCCTGGTGACCTTTCAAAACACTCCTGTTTTTTCCCCCCATCAAAGTTAGCACCTAGACTAATCACAGTGCTATTTTATGTGGATGACGCAGTCCTTCTGTCCCAAACTTCAGTTGTCTTAAAATGTGCACTAAAATTATTTGCCACTCTTTGCACAAATGATGAATTAACAATAAATTATGAAAAAAGAAAAAGGTTAGTATTCACTAAATGCCCAGGAATCCATACATGGCAATTAAGTGAACACAAAATTAAACAAACTAAAGCTTTCAGGTACCTTGGAATTGTCTTCCAGGCTTCAGGTCAGAGAAACGCACATCTAGATTTAGCATGTCCAAAGATCAGTCTTAGCAACTTCATTTTTTTTTTAGAACAAGAAGTGTTTTTTTTTTAACCAGCTGTCTTAAAACCATTTAAAGCCAAAGTAAGGGCTCAGCTCTTATATGGTGTACAGATTGGCCCATACAATAATTATTCCAAATTAGAAATTGTGCAATCTAAATCCTCAAGAAATATCCTCCAAGTATCATGCTGTGTCTATAATGTTACTCTCTGCTGTGAAATGAGATCAGTTAAGATTGAGACAAAAATGTGGCTAATTTTGTTCATATACTGGCTGAAGTTAATTTCTTTTCCCTATAGGATTGACCCCCCCCTGTGTCATTAGTTGACAATTTTTAGTGCTAGATGGCAGCGATATCTCCTTGATAAACTATACTTTCATGGCTTTTCACAAGAGGCTCTCCTCTTTTTGGGACATGAACAAGCCAAGAACATTTTAACACAACACATTATGGGTATGGAAAAACAATCTGACCAAGCTCTACTGACTAGGAAGTTTTTCCTGAGGAGCCAATGTTTAGACCAGCAAGATACTTGAACAATATTACAGTATCCAAGCTGAGAAGGATTTCAACACAGGCTCGATTTCATGCTCTTCCTACGGTCATTTTAGAAGGCAGATGCAAAACAATTCCCTATGCTGCTCAGTTATGTCTATGTGATGCAGGCACCCTAGAATATGTTGTCCATATTTTCTGTGCATCACTACTGCTTTTATATAGATATTAGAATCTGTTTTATATCTCCTTACCTGGTAGAACAGGGGTGTCAAACTCAATTTCATTGAGGGCCGCATCAGCATTGCGGTTGCACTCAGGGGGCCGGGTAGGTGTGGCCAGGGTGGGTGCAGCTTAGTGGGTGGGCGTGGATGGAGTGTGTGTGGCCTACTGGATGGGTGTGGCCAGCTCTACATCGTTCGTGTCAAGGGTGCCTGTGGGGGCCTGGGCAGGAGTGGGATAAATCTGAAGGTCCCTGGCAGAAGGGGGTGGGACCAGGGCAAGTGCCTGGTCCACTGGAGGAGCCGCACTGTTCCTCTCAGGCCATGCAGCGGGGGGGGCTTATGGGACTAAGACTGAATGCATTTCAGCATAGATGGCCACCACAAAATTGTACAATGGCTCCTGGCTGGCTTGGGCCAGGGCCAAGGCAGAGGGGGCCGTTCCCTCACTGTTTCCAGGATGGCTTCGCGGGCCACATGAAACCACTTCGTGGGCTGCATCCGGCCCCCAGGCCTTGTGTTTGACATGTCTGTGGTAGAACAAGTCACTCTAATACTTTCTACTTACAAAATTCTGCTGCCTGATGAAAGGGACTCTGTATCTCTCTGAATGTTGCCAAATTGAGTTAGGCTGTTACTAAAACAAGATTTAAGCCAAATAATCCCCATCGCTCAATATAGTATAACTGGGGCTAACTTTTGAACACCAAATAAAGATAGATAGATATTAGTTTGTTTTATTTATTATTTAACATCTCTTGGAATTTTAGTTTTATGTCTTATTTTAAGACAAATAATAATCTGTTTTTTTCCAGTCCTAGAGACATAGCATAGTGGTAACAATAGTGACAGTAATGTTATGTATTATTCCTTCTAGCTTGTGTTTTATTTCTGGTCCTCTTTTATTTTTAAACAGCTTGTTAGTTAATTGTTTCATTCTATACATTAATCTACATATTTAATCTAAAGAAATTTGATTATCCCTGCATATTTTTAGCTCTTTTGTAAAGTTGATTGTCAGATGCACAATTGGAAATCTTATGTATTGACCTTTGAAAGTTTTTGTATGAAAGCTCTTAGTTTGATCCTGGTCAAACGTCATCGTGCTGTATTTCAGCCAGTCAAATTGTTTAGGTTGATATATGTGTTTGTGGGTATTTATCTTGTAGTATAAACTACCCAAAGGGAAAACAAAGACAAGGAACATAATTGTACCAGAATATTTGGCCTAATTAAGATATTATATTTCATCACATCTCTTTTAGTCAGAATTACTACATTAATGATGATGATGATGATGATGATAATGATGGTGATGGTGATGGTGATGGTAATGGTAATGGTAATGATGATGATGATGTTGGTAATGGTAATGATAATGATGATGATGATAATAATAATAATAATAATAATAATAATAATAATAATAATAATAGAGTTGGAAGGGATTTTGGAGGTCTTCTAGTCCAACCCCCTGCTCAGGCAGGAAACCCTACCATGGAGGTAGGTTGTTCCACTATTTTAATAAACTGTGCATTTCACACATATTGTGTCATATATAAAATTCTTTGCTTGGAAGAACTAGTTTTTTTTGCTTTAGCATAATTCACAAAATCATGAAATATGATTTTAAGTTATGATAAATCAACAGAATGTTTTTGGAAGACCATAGTTTGAGAAACAGCTGAAGGAACTTGCCTATAAGGCCAGGGTGCTAATATATTAGCACCTATACGGTAGTTAATTAACTTGTACTATGGCTGAATTTCACAAAAAATCCTATTACTATAATTAATTGAGTTTTCTTAATATAACAGTGGTCCTGTACTGTAGGATTATTCAACAGCTTTGCCGTATTCACTTGCTTCCCCATGAAAGAAAGTTAAATTAGGTTTCTTTTTAATGTTAAATTACATCCTTGTTTGAAAATAATCTTTTCAAATGTATAACAATGCTATTGCAAATCAAATTTAGTAGTAATTCTAAGGAAGTCTTATGAATTCATGTACTCATAGGATCTAGAATTGTTGCTCAGTTGTTAAGATATGGTTATTCCTGAACCTTGAATATTTGCATGTTGATGTTTTATTTTTATTGACACAGAGTTTTATCTTCATGAAGTTTTAAATTTTAGTTTTAGAATTTAATTCAGCAACATAATTAATATTTCCTGATATTATAAAAAACATTTTTCACTCGTATTTAATAAAATTGAGACTAGAAATGAAGCATTTTGTATGTCCATAGTATCTGTTGTAACTGTCTTATAATTCTCATGGGTTGAGTGTCAGGGGAACAATGTGAATCAGTTGTGTCAACAAACTCTTAATGTGTAAAAGTTTTATTTTCACTTCTTGTATAATCAACAGAAAAGGATTTACTTACATCTGTTGCTTTGCTAAGTAAGTATGGGAAAAGGAAGTAATTCTGTCTTTTTTCAAGGTTTTGAAATTGATTATACTAAAAAAATAATTCAATTAAGGAGCACATGCTGCAGACACTAATATGAAGCTTCATTTGTGATTTATCTTTGTCAGTTTTATACACATAGAAACCTGAGCCACCTGAAAATGTGTGTAAATGAAACTGTGATCTAGTAAAACATTGGTTTGTAGTGTTCATTCCTCTATTTCTTTATTCTCTAAGTATATAAATCATCATTCATGTTTGTCACTGATTTTTGGCTTGTAATGTTAAAAACTCAGAATTCAATATTTCAATATCAGTTTCTTAAACTTCCAAACATATAGCTCACAGTTTGAAGTTGACCTGTTTAGCTATTGAGTAGAAATTAATAGAATATGAGAACCAAATACTAAAGATTGAGGGTTTGTTTGGGCTTTCAGAGGTTTGTGAATATTGATCATGCCTTAGCATTATGTGTGAAACCAGGCCAGGGGTTTTCTAGCAAAACATTGAAGCTCTTATGTCTCCTGTCACCAACTGCTTTTTTAACACCTGTTTTCATGATGGTTGCTTTTCTAATTAAATTGGTTGGTCTGTTAGCATTCTCTTTGGGTTTTTCTTTTAATGAAATAAACACTAAGATGCTATTGATAGTTAGATGATGAGACATTATTTGAATACTCAATTACATAAAGTTAGTTGCTGGTAAACACCTGCACTTGTTTATGAGTTCAGATAGAACTGTTAAAGAATTCATTTTAAAGCAAGACTCACACATTTTTAAGCATTTTTCTACTGACTTGAGTTTGCTCACATTGAATGATTGTATGAATACAATTATATTAATTAGAAATTATATTACATCCTCATATTATAAGATGTATTTCATAAGTTCCATTTGGTGAGAAACAAGGAAACAATCAGGCAAATTCAGCTAATGATTTGTATGCTCAACCTTGCCCATGTTTTGCTTTAATTAGAGTTTGACTGACTAGGTCAAGGAGATAGTTAATATCTGAGAGGGGGAGAAGCATCAACCTTTTTGAAAGAGTCAATTATCAGGCTAGACCCAAAGTGCTACATTTGGAGGAGTGGAAAATTATGTCAGCTGCTAAAATCTTTACCTTCGATAACATGCATTGGTAATGATAATCAGTCATTTTTTTGTTGATTTTCTAAATTCATTCAAGTCAGTTTTGCATTTTGTCTGAGATCAAATACTTCCTTGGTGATCTTCTTGGTAGGTTGAGCTACTGTTTTACAGTGCTTTTCTCTATAACTGTAAAAGTGTACACTTTACAACTTTAAGTGAAACTGGATTATGTATTATGTGTTGAATTTCTGATAGGTAGGAATCAACTATAGTGAACCAACTATAGAGTAAGGTCCTCAGTAATCCACTCTGCTCAACTATTCATGCAAATCTCCCCTTCAAGGGGTGTCAAACTGCTGGCCTGCGGGCCGGATGCATCACGCCAAAACCGCACCCACCCCATTGCCGGCAATGGGAAAAAAGTTGCGATACATCGTGACACGTCACGTGACGTCGCGAGTTTGACACCTGTGCCTTATACTATATGAAGAGCATTTTAAAGGGTTAAAATCTGTTGCGGATCATTGGGCAACAAGTAGGAAATAGCAGTTCCAATTACCTAATGCAGTGGTGGTGAACCTATGGCACGGGTGCCAGAGGCGGCACTCAGAGCCCTCTCTGTGGGCACACATGCTGTTGCCCCAGCCTTGCCTCCCCCCGCGACCCCCTCACAAGCAGCCCCCCTGGAGAAGAGTCACCCCTGAGCATGGCCCACGCGAAGCAGTGCAGCCAAGGACATGGCAGCCAGGCAGCATAGACAAGACTCTGCCCTCATGCCTCATCGCGCACAGTTGATGCTGCGTGGCACGGACAGAGGGTGTGGCTGCCATGGCACTACTGGCGATCTGCGGCAGGCCCTGGAGGCGGTGAGTGGCCCTGCGGGCAGGCGGGGTGGGGGTGGAGTGGGGCGGGGCAGAGGGTGGAGTGGGGGCAGGGGCAGTTTTTGGGCACTTGGTCTCTAAAAGGTTCGCCATCACTGACCTAATGGCTATATTTTATTTTTGTTGATGATACCCTGTCTTTCTACCCATGCAACATTTAAGATGGCATTCAAGAGTAAGAATATTCAAATTAAGCTAAAATACAGTAAACATCAGTACATTAAAGTCCTGATAAATACAAATGCATAAGATAAATTAACAATTAAAAGCCTGGTAGAAAGCTTTTATAATTTTGCCAATTTCCTAAAAACTGGAATTTCAGCTATAAACTATAGCATAGTCTGGCCCCTGAATTGAACCACAAGCAAGGACCTCTCCAGTTAATCTTAATTCATACATTGATTAATATGGGATGACAGATGGAGACCCACATGCCCAATTGTGTTTGTAGAGTGAAAAGGAAAATTATAAATCTAGAGAATGAATAGGGAAAACTCTTCACACATTAGATAAAAAATGTTTTTGTTTTGTAAATGATGTAAATTAAGAAATAGTCCTCCAATTAAAACCAAAGAAGCTGTATTGCAGCTTGTTTCTCCAAAGCAGAACATCTTCTCTGCTTTATTTTTCTCTGTGACATCTAACTAGTGCTGGTCTCACCTGAAATAGTATCTTCCTCAATGAGTGACTTTTAAAACATTTTTAGAGAAAACATAACTGGTGTCAAACGTATATCAAAGCAGTCCACATTTATAATTTAAATTGAATTAAGTGATTTATATTAATAAATAAATATAGAGTAATATGTCATGTTAAATACTGCCATCGTCAGACAGGACTAATAGACCATTCCAGCTCTCACTGGAAGATCCAGCTGCCAAAAATTCAAAGCAGGAGAAAATTACACATTTACAGATTATTCTATTTTTTTCTACTTTTATTTTTGCTCTCCTTCCTGCCCATCTGGTATAATTTTACTTCATGAATATGAAAAAAATGATGAACATACTGAGAAAATAAGGTAAACAAAAGAAGTGAGTACCTATATTTACATTATCTTGTAAATAGACTTGTGAAGGGATGAGTATGTAGTTGGCTGAGACCCTGACATTTCTGTGCACATAAGACTATGCTTTTTCTGTGTAATACATTTATGCATGTATTTATGTAAGGAGAAAAAATTAAAGGAGTGACATGATCAATAGCATTCAGTGCAGTAACTGGGAAGCAAACTATTCATTTTATCATTCTGAAAGTAATTGCTTTAGAGAAGATGCAAGAACACAATAATGTGCTAAGGGGATTCTGCTTGAGGTATATTAAAACAATGAGTGCAGCATTTAAATTTGTCAAAGACCGCCTACAAAAAAGCCACAGGCAATATCTTTTCAAAGTATAGAATAAAAGAATATTACAAAGCTAAATGCCTGGTCATGAATTACTTATACAGTAGCCATGTACTAAAACTCCTAGCAGCTCTTCAAAATGTAATTGTTAAAACAGTATAGAAGACATTGGACAATTTAATAATGTAGATTGTAGAACACTGATACATTTATTACTAGGAAAAGAAATCCTGAGAATTGCAAATTAATCCAAAGCATAGCATTACATTAACAGTACCAAAGGCAATTTTGTTAACAAAAAATGCTGAGCATTATGGCATTGGCCTCATAGAAGATGACAGCATAATTAAGCAAGCAAAATGTACAGGAATGGTAAACTTAATGTTAGTTTAACCTTGTAGGCTCCATGTAGAAAGAGAAGAATGTGTCCATGTGTACGCAGGTGTACCTATGTTTGTATCTATATAAATGTAGTTATATTCCTAAGCATAATAGTAGTAGTAGTAGTAGTAGTAGTAGTAGTAGTAGTAGTAGTAGTAATAATAATAATAATAATAACAATAACAACAATAATAACAATAATAACAATATTAATAATAATAACTACCTTGACTCCCATTGAGGCAGTTTCCTTGATGTAGTTATGGAGCTTGTATGATCTGAGGAAGATGAAAGATATGCCAGAGTCAACTATACTGGATAGGTCTCATCAGAGGAGTCAAAGAGAGTTTCTCCCATAAAAAATATATGGTGAAACATAAATTATAGAAATTAATACCGGCTTGTTTGTTGCTGGGATCAAGAAGGACTGCACTAAGTGTTGGTGTTTTTGGACATCTGGTAGAAAATGGGCTACTGCATTCAGGACTGTTGGCTGAGCAATCAGGCCAGCAGCTGCAGAACTACTGGAAGGAAAGGTGTTTACCCATCACAAATATATAAAGAGTGATAATAATGAAATCACAAATAATAATGGAATTGAAATGCTGAATGGCCAAAACAATATGAGCCAACAGGATGAAGTGTACAAGTATCTGGACATTTTACAGTTGGATAATCAACCATACAGTAGACAAAGCTATCAATACCTGAGGTATACCTATGGTACAATACACATTTGGAGTGATTAACCGGACACAAGCTAAACTGGACTGTTTGGATTAAAAAAACATGAAAACATGACTATTCATTATGCATTGCAACCATGTAGTGATGTTAATAGATTTTACATACCCTACAGAAATGGAGCAGAGGTTTACTTCAAGTCAAACAAATTGTTGAAGAAGAAAAGCATGCATTGGCTGATTATTGTTTGTTTGTATTTCACACTCCTTAACTGCCCATCTTCCATAGAGAGTATGTAAAAAAACAATCAAAAACAAGTATTGATCTAAGTTGAATTTGGAATTTACTGATCATACAAGAAACAAAACATGAATATTGAAATAATGTATTTAAAAACAGGAACAGAATGCCAGCTAAGAAAAGCATTACATAGATGATTTCTACAAAAGATAGGGGATAAAAATAAATTTACAACTGGAGCATTAAAAAAGAAACTAAAGGCTTGATTTTGGCTGCTCAAGAGCAAATTATTCGAAGTAATGCAGTCAAGGCCAGAACTGAAAATTCATCAAATGATTCAAAGTGCAGATTGTGCAAAGTAGCAGAATAAGCAGTACATTGTATGCTCAGCTTGTGCAAGAAGATTGCACATACTGATTATAAACAGTGGCATTTTTTTCCCACTGGGGAATCAATCATCCTGCAGCTATTTTGAACAGAATTTATGACTGACCTGGCCACAGAGGCCTTTCACAGTCAGAGGTCCAGGAGGTCCAGACCATCAATTTCAGTAGCAGCTCTTGAAATCATTCTCCGAGAATCCATGGTAACCTTATAAGCCATGATGGAGGTAGAAAAGAGAATCATACTACTGTATATACTGTAACAAGTGCAAACAGGTTGTTGAAACTGCTGTCGGTCTTCAATCTTTGTTAAGAGTTAGACTCTCTGAAAAGATTAAAGGCTGGGATACAAAAAAAAAAGGTGGGTGTTGAAATCGATACCTTCATATCCATGCACATCTATTCTATGTGGTGAACCCTGGTGTATATTAGTTTTGGTCTCTGCACTGACCATAGATACTTTAAGTATCAACACCCTGAGTCTGGGTAACTTCTAATATTGCTTGACTGAACTTCCCATTTCCTTTCTCCTTGCTGCCACTTTTGAAGACACAGAATCAAGGGTGAGGGTGACATTCTGTCTGTGGCCAGATCTCCTTTGAAGGCTAGGCACTATTGGACACAACCACCTGTTTAGCCCATACTATATGTTGGGTATGTCTGTATAGGTGATATTTGACAGTTTGAGAGGCAAGAATATGGTTGTAGAACCAGGGTGTCTTGAGACATATTTAAGCTAATTAGGTTCTGATGATGGAAGCAGTAGGTGGCAAAATGGTGACATAATGGATTGGCAAGTATTGGGGAAATTTTACTTTCTGCCTATCGAGCCTGCTACAGCAATAGCAATAGCATTTTAGGCTTATATATGGACCCATAGCGCTTTACAGTACTATCTGGGCAATTTACAATATAAGCATTATTTGCATATTTCCCCCAACAATCTGGGTTTTCATTTTGCTGACCTCGGAAGGATGGAAGGCTGAAACAACCTTGAGCCCCATCAGAATCAAACTCCAGGCTGTGAGCTTGCTTGCAATACTGCACTTTAACCACTGCACCACCAGGGCTCCAGACTGAGTTTCAGGTATTTCTGACATACCATAAAGTATATTTGGTTACAGTCCTTCCATGCTCAGTTATAAATCAGGGAATCTCTCACTAGTCAAAACAGTTGCCTACAAGTATGCAAATACACATATTGGTCCAATCAGCCTCACAATCAGGATTAAAGGTTATAAAAATTGGACTGAATGCCTAATAGCATCACAATGATACATCCTAGTCTCTCTTTATGTATGCATGCTTGTATTACTGTAACAAAGAACGTTCAGTATTCAATATAAGTGTACCTTTATAATAGATATTAAAATAATGAACAAAGTATCAATTCCCTTAGAAATTCATCATTCCTTCTTCCCGCTTCCATATTTTTTTAAAAAACCCATTGGTTCCATATGTCCCATAATCTATGCAGCTATTATGTAATTCTAAGAAGGTTTCCCCTCTTGGCAATAATAATTCTAGTAGCATGACAGAATCTTGTAAATTCAATGTTGCAAATATAGGCTAGGCTACCTGAAAACTAACAAAGTTATGAAAAAATCTATATGTTTTTAAAGCATAATAAAATTAGATTCTCAGTTTCTGACAGTTTTAATAACAGAGATAGACGGGGGATTTCCCATTGCCAACCAACTTGATCCTTTCCAATTCCTTTCATCCATTCAAAGGCATATTACAGAAGTTATTTTAGAAGTCACTGAATTGAACATTGAACAATGACAGCAAAATATGGTATATATCCTATACAAACTACATTTGTAATACATGTCTGTATTCATGTACATCTCTCTCTCTCTTCTCTCTCTCTTTCTATATATATATATGTGTGTGTGTGTGTGTGTGTGTGTGTGTGTGTGTGTGTGTGTATATATATATATATATATATATATATATATATATATATATATATATATATATGTAGGTCTTTGGTCATTCGGGTTCTCTCCCGCGTAAAATTGGAAGTGTCCTGGCGATGTTTCGACGAAGTCACATTCGTCATCTTCAGGCTGGTGTCTTCAGCTTCCAATTAAAATGTTCCCTTTATTTTTTTGAGCAGTATATATATATATATATATATATATATATATATATTAAAACCAATAAATAATGCTGATCACCAAGAGAATAAGTAAAAACATTTAATAAACTAAACCTAGCTTTCGTCGGGCACTCCCGACATCGTCAGGGTTCAAAGAAGGCGGTTCCTGGGAGGGAACTTACATACAGCCTCTAATTGCCTGCATCCGGCTACGTGAACGTGTAACAGGGCCCAGCTGTCTATGTTCTTGCACTCCAAGTACGTCTCTTCCCCCCATGTGCAGTCCTTTCGCATCCTTTCTCTATATATACACACACACATACATGCATACATATGAGCTGTCTTCCCGATCTCCTGCTATTCTAACTCTGATGACGGCAGCAGTTTTTGGCCGGACGAAAGCTTAGTGACTCTTCTTAACCACAGGCTTGTTTATATTAAACAGGCTGGTTTATTTTATCCTGGTGTTCGTTTTTTCTTTTATTTGTTAACATAATGCCCAGGATTCACATTTTTAGTATTTTAAAAGACAATACATACATACATACATACATATATAGGTACTAATTATAATTTCTGTGATATAGTATCTTACAATTTGGGCCTAAATGGAAAACAAATATTTCAGTATAAATTCATAATATAGTGATGTATTCTGCTCTTTGGTTTCTTTATGTAGGTAAACACAACAACAGTAAGCTTTCTTTTTTAAGAGCTTGGATGTTTTAATTAACATGAGAGGATTCCATACCGTGTATGTAGTTGATTAAAAGCAATGCTAATGAACCACAATAATTTAAAGGGCATCTACCAGTGGCCTGAAGTGAATCTAATATTTGAAACTGTTTCTGAAAGAGTAAATCCCATAAGGAGGAGCTCATCTGCTCCCACCAAAATCTGCAAAATGAGTATCATCAGTAAAGGAAGAAATCACACCCCTGTATTTGAAATATAAACTCTTGCTGTGTGACATCACTGTGTCATCTATAGAAAGAATAAGCAGTAAATTCTGTAAGTCTTCATCAGAATATCCTATTATTTGTAACAAATAAATAATATTTTATTAGAATCCTTTTGTTTTGAAATTATGTAAGCACTATATTTCTAAGTAAGTTGGTCCTAGAATTCAACATTCATATTGAGTTATAATATGTTCCATCACAATTAATAGCACTTTTAATCATGGTCATGAAATGTTTCATTAGTTTCAATAATGCTTCTCATTAATATCTCTTAAGCTGCTAGGTAATTTATTTATTTAAAAACATTTGTATGGATGCCATCTTAAAATACAGCTGATGGCAGCTCACTGAACAATAAAAACTGTAAACTATTAAAAAAAACCTGTAGAACTTAAAACACGGCCAAATACAACCGGTGCTTCCACTCCATTCTACCCCAGTGCCTGGGTGAAAAGTCTGATCTTAATGGTCTTCTGGAAAGCTCATAAAGTGGGGCCTGCTTTTGCTGGAGGAGGGAGGGTATTCCATAGGGCAGGGGCACCCATGGAAAAGGCATGCTTCTGAACTTCCAATGGATGGTAACATTTCAGGGAAGTGTTAACCTGAGTGTGCCTATTCTATCTGATCCGGTAGAACAAGTAGATAATGTCTGTGAGAAGTGGTCCAGTGTATAACCTGGTCCAATGCTATGTAAGGCTTTCAAAGTGATAGCCAACACCTTAAATTTCACCTGGAATTCTGAAGCATGTAAGAAAAAATTAGCCATGTTATCCACCTCATTATGGAGATTTTTTGATAAATATATTTATTATATTTCACTAATAATGTGCCTTTTCCCCCAGGTTTTTAACCCTTTGTTAGCACAATGTTGCAAATTGAGATATACATTTGTCTTTATCATGTGTGTTGTCATCTTGCATTCTGCACTTTCAATTTTAGAAGAGACTTGATCTACCTTGAACAGGTAGGTATCCATGCTGACAGAGATGTAATAACTCCCCAATTTTGCAACTTTCAAGTGATGTTGGAATTAGAGACAACTTTCTGGTGATGTAGAATTTGTGCAGCTAGAAAATTTATTAAGTTTTTAAAAATATTATCTTTTTTCTTTTGAGGTAGCATACATTTAGAAGAAGTATAAATTTTCAAAACTATGTTTTGCACATTTATGGTGAAATCATTAATATACTTCACAGAATTACACACAAAAGAATGACACATATTTTCTTACAGAAGATGAGGATTTTGTTTGTGTAGATTAGTATATACAGATTGAAGGACGCAGTTTACTTTTGCATGATCAATATTAACATCTTATTTTACCTTTAAAATGCTGTTTTTGACTGTCCAGTAATGTGCTTTTCTATCCCATGAACTGTTTCTCAGGTCCTTCCAGAAAATCTAGCACTGTGTTTACTAAATTGTCTTCAATAATAAAGTGTGTGAATCTACAATAGAAACATTGTTCCCTTTGTTTAAACATTCATATTCATAGCAAATGATAAAAACTCCCCACTGAACGTGAAAGTAACTATGAATCATTTTATAATTTTGAGGGCAAGCACCTTTTTCACAAGACCTTCAAGTTTTGTCCTATAGCAGGAAAGGTTATTTCCAGCACTTGACCCACTGTCATTTGAGTCAATTTAATACTGCAGTTTCTAAGACATTGGAGTTAATAATTTAACTTTTTTTTACTAGAGGTACATAAATGATAATTCTGCAATAGTTACTTGAAGAACAATGTTCTTCTCTTGATTCTTTAACAATCAGAGACAACTATTGAGAGAAGTTTGTGATATTGTCAACCTACGTACTAACTCTTGAGTATGCTGTGGGTATACTGAATCAGTGTTTGGAATCAAGAATAGCTTGGCTCACAGTTAACCTACTACACCAAGCAAGATTCAGCCCAGAAAAGAGTGTTCTTACAGAAATTAGTAACAGGCAACTTATATAATATGAATATGTTGGCTCTTTTCCTTGGCCAATTTCAACATGCTGTGAAAAGGGCTTTCTATGTAAGCTTTGAATATGCCACGAGAACGAACTGTATGTAATTATTTATAATATTAATGTGACTTTAATGTCCTGCTGTTGTGATTTTATAGAGATTTTATTATAATGTTTTTTTATTTGGTTGCTTCTGACTGTTTATGGCCCAGTGGACATAATTTTGTAAACTGCACATTCATACTAAAGTTAATAAAAGAGAAAAACATAAGAAAAAATGTTTCTTCTACTTCAGCTCAGTAACAGTGATATAGAAGCATTGATTTAATACAAGGGTTTTTTAACTTTACGTATTGTAAAATGACATATTTTCCATGCATGTTGTTATCCTTTCATTTAGCTGGAGTAACAGAGAACTCCTAAAAAGAAATAATAACCTTCTGGATAATTTGCAGTAATGAGAAACCTGATTACGACTTGACTTTGATCTGCTATTTAAATGTGTGAATGTGAACGCTAGCTTTATGCTATTTCATATCATGCGCACCTTTAAGTGAAATAAAAAATGTTGGTTACTTATAATACAATGCACTTTACTGAATCAACAGAATTCCTTTCTCTAATCTTAATAATAATTATTATTAATAATAATACATTCATCTGCCTTTTTTGCTGAAGTCTTAAAGGAAGAAAAATTAGCATTCACAATATGTGTGGTAAAATGATTGGAAAATTATTATAGAGTTAAGATTAGTGTTAGGGTTACTATAGGTAATTTCCGGTTTGATTTACACATTCCTACTTGATTCCTGTATCTAGATCAGATCAAACACATATGTCATTAATTTAGCTATTTCACTGGTCGTAAGGCTGGTAGGAAAGGGAAATGTCAATTTTAACAGAGGTTCAAAACGATTATTTATAGAACACCATCCAGTCAGAGCTGAAGAAGCTTCTTGGATAAGAAGCGAAATATCTTCAAAGAAAAACAAGAAAGTCCAGTTGCTTCGTGAAAAAAGCACCTTTGGGACAACCCTGACCTGGATGACTGAGAATCTCCATAGAAATTTATAGAACATTTTTAAATGAATGGAAGGCTTTGGTTAATTAAGCCAACTGGTTGGCAATCCTTGTTGTATGGGAAAATGGTAGTTGCCTTATCTTATAAAGACCGAGTAGAAATGTCATGCTTTGACTCCAACTTTATAAATGGGCTTTGTCCAAAGAGATCAATCTTGGTATCTTCTTGTCTCAGTATATTATAGAAAAGGCAAGATTTAAGGGGATAAAAAGAGTAAACCAATTGGCCCCAGCTCTGTTACATGGATCCAGCCTGAAACAGATTTATTGGATGGATGTAGCAGTTCAGAATTATAAACACAATGTGAGAGTCCACAAGATGGATTGTGGTTTCCTTTGTTTATGTAAATATTTGTAGTATTAGAGATTAAATTTGGATCACACCATATTCCAATACTTTTTGTCCCTTTCTGTAATTTCAACATATGAAAGGAACATATGGTGACTACAGTATTTTTGCAATAAATTGTAACATTGCCATTAGTGTAGTGACTAGCAATATTTGCAGTTATTTTTATTGGTTTTAGATATATCTTTTAATTGATTATTGCATCTCTAGTTGGGGAAAAAGATTTCTCCTATTTCCTACTAATAGGTTAAATCTCTCCTCCCTTCTGCTGTTTCCTTCACTAACCATGAGCACTAGGAATTTCCCAATAATTTTTGGTTGATACTACAGTTGAAAATGTTATAATTTAAATTATTATTAAATGTTTAGAATAGTGCAGGAATAAAAAGAAAATGTAGCAGTCACATTGTTTTATATAAAGAATTTATGATGAGGGAAATATTAGAAAATTTAGAGGAATGTTTTCATTTATTTAATTCAAACATTTAATATTCTACCCACTAACCCAAAGGGATTAGACAGATCCGCAAAGTAATATTGAATCAAACTTTAATCTTCAGACTGAGTTTTTAATAATGACAAACACAATTTCCTTTTCACTTGGTAACCAGATAAGTTAATAACGAGTCACATTAAGATCACAGGGTTTTTTTGGGTATATATTATCAGTATTTTTGGGGGCATGTGTGAATCCATAACTTGCAAGTAAAATCTGTCTTTGGGTACATTATATGCATTTTGAACCATATTTGGCATTCTCTATCAACTTTCACTATTATCCGGAATGTACCGCTGTTTAAGATGAAATTGGAGAGGTTTTCTCTTTTCCCCTTTCTTGAACAGGAGAAAAAGTCTTACTTAGCTTACTCAACCATTCTCCCCCCCTGTCCCAGCAGAATATCTTTACATCAGAGAGTTGTTCCTGTTGCATTAATCCATAACAGATAGATCCTGGTAGGCTTTTTGGCTGCAATTTTGTCAGAACTTCAAACAAAAGGCAAAGCCTCTTCTCCCTTTTTCCTTCTCTCTTTGGAATAAGGAAATGAAAGACAACTCCCAGATTAAATATTTCCCCTGTCTTTCCCCAAACAGGCTTGGATTTAGAAGCACACCTAATTATTATTACAGTTGTTGGAAGCTGGTTTTGCTCTGTCTCATTCTTGTGAAAGCAGTGGAAAAGATTGTTTATTGAAAATGTTTTCTTTTGTTTAGTGGATGGATGTATACATAGAGCTGCTGGCCCTTGTCTAGTTGCTGAATGTCGCAATCTGAGTGGCTGTGAAACTGGACAAGCCAAAATCACTTGTGGTTATGACCTACCAGCAAAATGTGAGTAAGCTATTTCATAGTTTTTTTAAAAGAAAAAGAATCAGATGAAAATATCTATCTATATCTATATCATCTATATAGCTATATATCTATATCTATATCTATATCTATATCTATATCTATATCTATATCTATATCTATATCTATATCTATCTATCTATCTATCTATCTATCTATCTATCTATCTATCTATCTATCTATCTATCTATCTATATTGAATTTTTAACAAACTAATGTAATGAAGCATTAATGAACTTAGTAAAATTAAGTGTGGTTTACAATGACTTTTGTCTTTTGGGAAATGGAGATATTTTAAATATGCTAAATAATTGGATGTATCCTACTTATTTTGGGAAGTAGGATGGGTCACAGATTTTTGCCTCTGAAAAAGCCTTCTAGCATTTTAAGAGAATATACATTTTAATTTTGACTGCATGGTTATAGGGATGGTAGTTTCACCAAAGGATTGGCGAGGAGGCATCAGATAGTTGGACTGTATACTTTTAACTTAGGTTTATGGCACATAAAACTTTATATTCCCATATAATGTCATACAGAATTAAATAAGGATTTATTTTAGTCATTAAAAGGTTATATTCTATTTTATCCTGCCTCATTATAGAACACCTATGTAGATTGGTGTTTCTCATCTTCAATGCCCCTTAATCTTTGGATGTTCTCCTCTTTGGCTGGAGTAATCGAAACATTATTCTGTTTGGCCTTGGCAAAATCAAATGCCATAAGTTCATTGAAAACAGGTGTATAATTCCACTTTGGATATGTATAAGTTGTTCAGAAAGCTCCAAGAGTTGGGGAAGCTTTGATGCAGAGCTAACTGATAGAAGATGCTGTATATTTGCTGATTTCAAAGGGGTCTGCCTGCTGTCATGACTGGAAAAATAGGTGTAAGGTCTTTCTTTGTTCTTATTCCATTTTTTGTGTGTATTTGTTAGCGTCTTATTTTCTTCAATATTTGTGGAGGGTTTTTTCCCCCATTGATGTCTTATGTACCACTGTGTGTTATCTTCTCATTTTGCCTTTAAATAAAGCCTTTATTGATGTGGTCATTCCTTCTGAATGCAAAAGTCCCTGTGATTGAATCCTGCTGGGCTGAAGACAGAGCAATAGAGAGATGCATGGCTTCTGACCTGATACAGATTCCTTGGGAACACATTCATTTTAAGCGAAAAAGATTAAAGTGATTTATGTTGTTTCAGCTCTTGGGTGTAGATTGATTGGCAAATACTATGAGGACTTTGTCGCACCTAAGCATTCAATGGAATACTGCTTTCAATATTAGAATATGTTTTTCTCACTTCAAAACCTTAAATTAACAACAGTCCCATTATATGTAAATGAAGAGGTGGTTATTTTCTTTTCCACGTTACATAATAGTGGAATCAGCCTTTGGAAAGTAAACACTGAAATAGTAGTAATATGCAGCTTGGATGCATAATAACAGTTATTAGGAAGTAAGCTGTATTTTATACTGTAAAACTCTCTGAACGATTTGGACATTCAGCGTCATTTCTATACAGTTCAAAATTGGGAGCGTTCTGCTGTGTTCCAGAGGTTGCAAATTTGGGTTCTATGCTTTTAATCACAATTTACATTTAATACATTTTAATGTATGAAATGTAACAAACGTTTAATCAAAATTAAATCTGATCTATTCAATACTCCAGGTTGTCTGTCCTGTAAAATCAATTGCAGTCCAGGAGAAGGCCCATAGTACAATTGAATGAACATTTTATCCCAATCTGTGCAAAACGTTAAAAGATGCTTTGCTTCAGTTAAAAAAAAAAGTTGTGCAATCCCATCCCTTACAAAGCTGCTTCACAAAGGAATGCACATCCCTAACTTCTAACCAAAAGGTGCTTGTGTTGCTCTGTTTCACTTTGAAGGCTACCTTGAATTGTCCCCATAGGCGGAGGAGGCTTTTATGTATAAGCAGAAGCCTCTTCCAAGGAATGGAACTATTGCTCAAAGCTATGAACTGATGGGGAGTGCCAATAAGAGGCAAATCATGTTACTTTCCTCATGTAGGTAAATTATAGGCATCTTATAGATCTCAGTATAGGAATATAGTTGAAAACTGTTTTATATCTTAGTCTTTCTCAAGCTCAGCACTGTTTTGCAGCTTGATTCACTTAGGGAAAAAAAACCTTCTCAGGATGTTCAAAACCCAGGATCATTGGGACAATAAACTCTTATTTTCCATCCAGAAAAGGAGGCTGCTTTGTGAAACTAGTCTGCAATGTTCTTTTCTCTCATCCAAGACTGCATCCCTTCTCTAGCCTCCTGCAGAGAATCTGTATTATGTTGCCTGCCATATAAATAGGGATGCATAAGCTAGGGGCATACACAAAGCTCTGCATCTTTTATTTAAGAAACCATTAATTTTAAACACTACACACAGAGCAGCTAATAATGATCTATAATAAGACAGTAAAAAATGGAATACAAAAGGAAAGAGACTGGGGCGAAGGAAGGGAGCAAGGCTGCACATTCTGTTATCTATTCTTTATTGCTGAAATGGCTTCATAGAACAGAAAAGATTTTGGAAGAGGAGTAAAAAAAATCATGGATTTTTCCCTTCTCTGGAAGTGGAATTGGTATGGGACTCTGTAGAGCTAAAGTAATGGTTTCCCTGTCTCCTCAATAAACTGGGTAGAATGACTAAACATTAAAACAGAAGGGGAGAAGAAGCCAAGTGCACAGTTGGATAAAAAAAGGGCCTGAAGATTATTACTACAGATTTTGTGGAGCCTCAACCAAATTTTTAGTCAGGAATGACCAGATAATGCTTTTCCCAAAGTGCAAAAAAGTGGAACAGAGTCCAAATTCTTCTTCTTAACTAGGTTTATCAAGAAAAATATACTAAGGACAGTCAAATTGAAGAGTTTTTTTTTCAACTACAAAGATAAACCTTGTAGGGTAGGCAAGGTGGGTTATATGACATGTGTGAGTTCCGACACCTTTTTTTTTTTTTTTTTTTTATACAAAAAAAGCACTGGTTATGTATATTGTTATATTGTTAATATCTTAGAACTGGATTTCAGAATTTTCTTCAGTGAGATGATGTAAATATTCTAATGATCTTGGTGGTGTCCAGGGATTGATAAAGAAGCAGCTAATCCAATTTTAAAGATCAAAATAATATATTGGAGTCCATTGAATTTGTGGATATTAGATAACTGATGGCAATATAAGCTAATTTGAACTTCCTAAGGAAAGATTGCCAATAGAGAAGATAGGATCAATTTGTTCTGAATCTGTTCCAGTTTTATCTATGCTCATCTATAAATCTGCTCTGTTCTAGTTCTCTATCTTAATTTTTGTTTTTTTAATTTTTATAAACATAATCAACTCAGCCACACAAACTAACAAGCCCTGAATTATACATATACACAAATTTCCAATAAAGTAAAAGATAATTGAAAGCTATCATCTTTTGTACTTTTTGTACTTTTAGTTTCAAAAAAATTGTAGTAGAAGACTATTCCACTCCTGAGAAAAATAGTCCTTTGGAAGTCCATGGGAAAAAATAATAATAAATTTCCATGAGAGACTGATTAGTTAGGGTTAGACCTTAGTCTCTTTTAGTCATGATGGTTTCCAGATATTATGCTGTGCTTGTCTTTATGAATTCACTCTATTAAAGTTGGTTGTACCTCCTCAACAATTTTACCAAAAACTATTTAGGATATAAAGCAGCTTTTCTGGTCCTATCCCTTTCTTGTAGGTAGTTATTTTATTAGTTTAATTTCATCTGAGGTAAACCACAACATAATACTAATCTAGAATTAAGCAAAAACACCGAGAACTGCTTCTTTTCTTCTCCCTAATATGTACTTGGGACAGGATTACTTTGATTATTGTAAAGATTTACTGAATAAGACTATGTTTTCTTTGTCTTTTTTATTTAATGGAATAAAGTCCTAATCCAAAATTAAGAACATTTCTTAAAGATTCATGATCACCTGGGAATTTAATGCTGCTACTGTTATTTTGCTCTATTCTTACACATCATGGCTTGCCATCTATGCCATCTATTCATTGGAGATACAGAAGATGATAGTTTTCTTTAAATGAACATAATTAGATGCAAAAGATTTGAACAACTATATGCTTATAGCCAGGATCTTCTCCTGGAGAAAGTGCTCAAGCAAGTGATAGCTTGTCAGAACTTAGACACCTTGGATGAAATTGATTTTTTAGATCTTTACCAATCAATTTTAGTCCTTGTTTTGGTTCTGAAACTGCCTTGATCATGCTATAGTTCCCTCCCCCCTGCCCAGGAGACAGATGGTCAGTACAATCATGTTAATTTTCATGGACCTCTTAAGAAGCTTGTGATTCCATTCATCATTTCATCCATCTGGAAGATTATCTGTGCTGAGGATGGACAGAACAACTCTGTGGTGGTTCTGATCAGGTTATTTCTTGAAGGTTGTACCAGAGGGCCTCTTATCTGATCCTTGGTGGGCTGCATACATAGAAAGATACTTAGATTACATTCAGGAATCTATTTTTCCCCATTTTGTTTCCCCATCTATGTGAAACCGCTCAGAGAGAGCTCTAGGAGATTCAGAGTGAAATGTCATCCATATGTAGCTCTATCCCTTCTTTCCTTCAGATACAGTGAGACAGTGGAAGTGCTGAATCAGTTCCTGGCCAGGTTAATGAGTTGACTAAGGGTGAAGAAAAAGAAACTTAGGTTAGGCAAGAGAGAGATGCTCTTAGTGAATGATTTATCTGCTTAACCAAGTGGTTTTCAGCACCCTTGAGAAGGGATGTGTGCTACAAATATATATAGTCTATAGCATAAATTGAGGCAAATCTCTTCAATGGCATGAAGCCAATTTTTTTCAACTTAAGAGGTGCACCACTTATAGTATTATTTAGATACAATTGCTAAGATAGTCCACTCCTTAATCATGTTTTTAAGCTTAGCACTATGTAATCATTCATTTATTATACTTGTAAGCGTCTATCCAGCAACAGGCATTTTCAATGGTAGCCCCTATCTGGAATGCTTTCCAAATACAGTATGCCTGGCTCTGGTTTTATTCTCTTTTTTACATTAAACAAAGGAATAATTATTCTTCCATGCAGTTTAATAAATTAATACGTTGAGTTTTAAATATGTTCCTGTTCTGCAAATTTTCTGTATGACATCTGCTTGACTTATTTTTGACCCTGTATTTTAATTACTGCATTTTAGTATATATTTTAATTATTTTAGATTTTTGTGATTTTAGTCATCCTGGGAAAACTTGCTTTTGAAGTTTAGCATGAACTAAATAAATTGCACACTATGGAAATGTGTTAATGTAGCTTCTGCCCTTTAGGAAATGTTGCTTGGATATAAACTCACATTTCTGATAAACTTAATGTAGATCAATCCAATGTGATAATGTAATTTTGCTCTCTAAGGTAATTTGTGATGTAATGCAAATACTTAGCTATATTGGCATCATTCACAGTGGAAATAATCAAACTGGTTAATTAAAGTTTTCTTCAGGGATTAGGAAGTATTCTGTTGTATATGCATAATAATATAGTTTTATTTTAAAAATTAGATTTGAAGCCATTAGTAAAAGATAAGTTTTTTAAAGTTTGTTTTGAATTACTTAGAATATTATAACTGAATAAAATGATACTACATATATTCAGTACATATAATACATATGGGACAATAACGTGTTTTTAATTATGCATGTTTTTCTTTTAGTATAAAATTATGAAAGCATTTTTCTCAAGGAAACACTGCTATATAATCACTTGCTAATGTCGGAGTTACATATGATTTTCATTTGCATGCACTATATATATGCGCTTTGGATGCATATACTGTATATGTTTGTATGCCTTTGTATATGACCCTCCACCTCTTTACAAAAAGGCATATATTGTACAGCTGATTTTATATGGTTAAACTTTTAAAATTAACAACTGAATATAACATGTAAATGAGGAAGTTAGCAGTTCAGATCTCCCACTTGGAAGTCACTTAAGAGGTGTTATCTGCTATTTTAGTAATTCCTAGACTCAGCTGTTCAATTCTGTTATTGGAATAACACTTTCTTACAAGGGGTATCATAAGAGTTCCTCAGATAATATATGAGAATGATCATTTTAGAGTGTTCATTATTATTCTTACCCAATCAATACTGTGCATAAACACTTCTTCTGAGAGAGAAGGCACTGATTGCTTCCCCTTATTGAAACTGGTTGAAATTTTAAAGAGATTTGATTTGCAGCTATAAAGATGCTCTGAATCCTTTATTGAAATATCCCAAGGGGAAAGAATATGAACAATGTGATCCATAAGGATACAGGACAGCTTCCATCTCTATCATCAGTTTCTGTTGAAAGGACTTGTTGAATTAATGTCACTAAGGGGCGTCAGTTTTTCTGGAATATATATCTTTTCCTTTAGAGCTTCTCTTCTGTAAATATTTAATGAGAACATGATTTAAAACTTAATTTATATGCAAAGGTATAAATCAAAGTTAGTATCCTTAGGCAGCTGATACCTTGCTTTCTTATCAGTGTAAGAGCAACAACATGGTTGTAGCCAATAAGTGTCACCTGAAGGGAAATGCACCTGTGTATCTGCATTGGCACTGCAATATTATTATGATCAGAAGGATAAAGGCGTAAATCTAAGACGGTGCTGAACAGCTTTTTATATGCCACACTGAAGATTTAGAATGTCAGCCCAGTAAACAGGTGAAACCAAGATCACATTCAGATGATATTTATATTGGGTGTAATTGCAGACAACATTTGTCAAGAAGATTCTGTGATTTAGGGTTGAGCCTTTCTGCATATGTTTTTCTCTCATTGCTGCACAGTCTGGTTATGTGGGAGGCACCCTCTTTGCTGATCTTTTAAAGTTTAATTGTTGCTTGGACTGCAGACCCTGGAATGGGGTGAAACTTTTATCAGTAAGTGTCAGTGTAATATATGTCTCTTTGGGGTATTTTGATGTGGATGTTACAAAATGCTGGGAATCATTTTGGAGTATGGTTGTATTCAAAATCTACATATAATCAATCTGCAGAATACAGTTTGTAGAAAGGTTACTCAGCAGTCACAGAAACATATAAAACTGCCTTCCGTTTTCTCATCTAGTTCAGGAGCACCAGTAGTGACTGGCAGGCAGGAGATGCCAAAGATTAAACCTTGGGTATCCAGGTGTGCAAAGAGGAATTCAAGATTTTTGAAATATGTGGGACTGCTAGTGTTTAAAAGGTTGAATTATGATGTTTCAGACAAGAGGAAGCAAGCCAGAAAATAAGTAAAAGGTAAAGGAGTGCCTGCAGGTTTTACGCCATTAGTCGTAGCTGACTTTAGAAGGCTGTGCTCATCTCCATTTCTTTAAACCATTGAGTCAGCACTGTCCAAAGATGTTTCCATGGTCATGTCTCTAAACGTGACATGTTGCAGCTCAAAGCATATGGTGAAACATGGAATGCTGTTACTTTCTCACCAAAGTGATACCTATTGATCTATTTGCATTTACCTGATTTTGAACTGCTAGGTTGGCAGGAACTGGGGCAAGTAACGGGAGCTCACTCTGTCATGTGATAGAACTTGAACTACCGGAATATAGATCTTCTCCAGCGTCTTTTAAATCACTGAGCCACTGCACCTCTGAGAAAAAAAAGTAAAAGAAAGAAAAAGGATATGCAGAATAATAACCAAATATCAGATATTGCTTTTTTTTCTTATAGATCTCAACTCTACTTTTGTTTCAGGTAGGAATAATTGTGCATTTCCCATTCACTAATTGGTTAAAGCATATCAATTTGCATTAACATTCTGACATGCTGAAGTGCTCTAGTTATGACCATAAAATGTCTCCCAAAATATGAGGCCATAATTGAAAAGGAAGCATGGAGACAGGGCAGAATTAGCAGTCTACAAGTACAGTGAAGCAAAGAGAACTGATATCTCATATTACATTTCCTGAAATATCAGAGCAAAACAGCATATAAAAAGTTTGATCTTAGAAGCCAAAGTAAAATAACATAATGTTTTGGGCTAAGGTTTGTTTGTTTTTTGGTGCTTTTGAATCGGTCTGGAGTCTTGGGGACTACCCTCCAATTTTCTTGGCAAGGTTTTTTAGTAAATGATTTGCCATTGCCTCTTTTGTACAGCTGAGAGAAATTTGACTAGCCCAAGGTCACCCAGCTGGCTTTGTATCTCAGGTGGCATTAGAAGTCTGATGCCTTGACCAATACACCAAACTGATTCAGTAGTTTGGGCTAATTGGCTCTCGTTATTGCAATATACTTTATAAACTAGACTTAATAGGAAGACTCCTACTACTGGGTAAACATTGGTTTAGCCCCAGTTGCTCACTATTTTTCAGTTAAAGCAGTAAACATTCCTCCCTTAAAAGGGATTTCAAATGAGCTCTTTGCTTTTATCTTAGAAGACTCAATATTCTTTGATAGTGTGATTGGTAGTACATAGAATGTGAAATATTAAAAACCATTGTACCAGACTCTTTTTACATAATGATCATTACCTTATTCCATGGCTGCATATGCAGTAACTTAGGAGCAGGAGAAGAACTATGGGTATAATGAAAGCTGAGGTATAAGGAAATGCAATGTTGGTTTATAGATACTGCCTAGCCAAATGAGTTCACTCTGAGAGATTTCTGTGACCATTGTTTGGATTGTAACCCTGGGCTTATATGCATGAAATGGAATGGACTTTCTCACAATCCTCTTTCAAAGGAGGAATAGAGAGGGAAAGTAGAAAGCAATGGGTCATTAATTATCTAACTTTTGCAGTTGCTTACTGCAAATAGCATGCAAACAGATGTGTAACTTAAATTTGTGCTAATAACTGGTCTGTTTTCCAGTGGTTCCCATGTGATGCTTTTTCCTCCTTAGAATTGTAGGTTAATAATGAAAGAATGTTCTATGTCATTTTGATACGTTAGGTATTAAGTAAGATTTAAGTAGGAACTAAGACTGTTACTTAGGTTTGTGGGAAACTTTACCATGGTTACTCTTGAAACTTTTTTAAAACTTAGGTCAGTATAGTTGTTTAAAATCTCTGTGGTGACAAAATTAGGAAGAAAGGAACAACATTTAGCATTTTAAGGTAGAAGAGATCAGACTTAGTCAAAGTCTAGGTAAGTTTTATACTCTGTTATCTCTGAGTGAAAATAACAAAATAATTGGATACTTTTGTTGTCGTATGGTAGTGGAAAATTGTGGCTCTATAATCCTTAATTTTTTACTTGAATTTCAGAGATTAGACACTCTACATTTTCCATTGAGTCCTGATCTTATAAAAGAGTAATATAACAAATGGTAAAGATTTTGATTTTTTAAAATCTAAATTGCTTGAATAATGTAATATCAGTCATATCAAATCATTCTCATTTTTTCTCTGCTTTGATTAAAATAAAAAATTAATAATACTTTTCATCTTCCATTAAATATTTCACCCTGTTCTGGATGACTGAAGATGCAAAATAAGTAACCACGTGGCAAAACACAACTGCTTTGTGCCTACTTCTGGATATGTTGATTGAGTTCTTTGTGCAGAACAAGAATAGACCCAGCAGATATTGGAATGTGTGAACAAAAACACCAATTCTAAAATTTTCTAGAGTGAAAAAGCAGTAAAATAAAAGAGTTTTGGAAACTGACTTGGTTATTCAGTACAATTAAAAGCACTGTGTCTATGTGAAATGTGATCTGTGTGTTTGCAATTAACCTGGGACTTATTAACAGCTGCAGAATTAATTAATGGTTTGTGATATGGCGTTTGCCCTTGAGGAATGGGCACTGAATTTGTACAAATATATCACGAAAAGAATCAGACAAAACGTGAAAGTACGATTCCATTTATTTCACAAATGATTAGTGTTTATATGGCTATTTTTCTAAGTATATTCTCATCTAGTTGATGGAAATAAAAATGGTTAATTAAAATGCCCTTTTGCAATCTAAATCTCAATTACTTGCATTTCCAATTTTACAAAGATTCCAACCCTTTAACATTATCATGTGATTTATATACATTTATATTATATATTTTATATATGGGCCAGGACAATTCCTCTTCATTCAGTACAGCCCAAGCAAGCCTAAAGATTGAATACCCATGCTCTAAATGATTGCGTTTTAATGTCATATGCGAACTTGTGTATAATTAGTCAAGAAATCATGATTAAAGGATAATAACTTTGAGCAATATGTGAACTGATATTAATACATTTTCAACTTTTCCATGTTCTTGAAGCAGAACAATTTATGGTTCTGTTACTACTCTCTTAGCATGAAAAAGCAGCAAAACAAGGCATGCCTAAAAATCTTTCAATCCATTGTACCCGCCAATGCCTGTATAATTAAATTAATTAGACATTATACATGTACCCTTCAATGCCTGTATAATTTAATTAAATTAAAAAACTGATTTAAATGCAATCTCCCCATCCTCCCAATTTTGCAATAGGAAATAGGAACAATCAACAATTTCTTCCTACATTTGTCTGCTGTTTTGTAAGTGGAGTTTTAATTCTTGATATTTAAATTGCTGTTTCTGTTTTTTTAAAAAAAATATTACTCTAAAATCTCACAATATCAGATTTGCTGTGCTTATGTATTTATTTGAATATATTCATTAAAGATAAATTCAGTGTCTTTCTAATCACTTTCTGCAAAGGTAATTTAGATGACTGGGCCACATTTAATATACTGTGGATGGAAACAATACATTAATCCATAGAAATTCTAATTTGTGATGCAGTATAAGTAATGATTGATATATTTAATGAAGAAATTAATTCTTTGCTATTACCACCCTTTTGGGAGACATAAGGCAGTTTAAATTTTCTACTTTGAAAGTGAACAATCTGATAAAGCTTTTACTATTCTTCTGTTAAAATTTGGAATATTAAAGTTTACCTTACTGTCTATATTCTTTAAATATTTGGTCTATACAATCACAACAATGGGCATCAATTAGTGCTAGCCATGCTATTAGTTTAATGCATAGTAGGCAATTACGACTTAAGCTCTGGATTGAACCCATCAATTAATTTTACATAGGCTGCCAAATGGTAAGCACTTTGTAATTACTTACCTGAATTGAAACTGAACCAGAAACCTGTAATTAAAAGATTCTTTAGTTGACCCATTACTAATCTAGTCCCACCTGCATGTCTTTATTGCCTTAAATACTAAGAGAATCACATTAGACACAGGTGTGCCATGCCAGATTGTGATTTGTAGAAGCACAGTGCTCTTGGTGAAATGAAAATATTGATTTGTAAGCTATCTTTCTGGAATGTGCATAAAAAGACCAAAGAAAGCAAGCAAAAAAAAAAGAAGCTTTGGTAGTTTATGTTTCATAATTTGAAATTGGGAAAGCAGTGAACATCTGAATAGCTGAAATTTGGTCAAAATATAGCATATAAGAGATGTAAGCTGTACTGTATTTCCCAGTATGCGTCATACTGTTGTTTAATTTTATCTGGCAGACAGATATATACAATTCATAGTGTTGGAAAATATTTTTACTATATAAACACTGAGGGAAATTATTTAACTTGCAGCTCATATGGGAAAAAATCAGGAATTATTAGTTATAAATAAGCTAAGAAACAATTCAGATCTCAATAGGAACAAATATCAGGATTTTAAAAAGGTAAATATAAAGGATAATTGCCATATTTTCTTCTCAATCCATGCAGTGAGTAGTTCATGTTAATCTCCATTCAGCTCTGTAAAGCTGGGGCTGTATTGATTGTGTATCCCGTCTTTCAAAAATGTTGCACATTAAATAAAAAATGTGATCTATAAATGTGAGGATATTTATTTATTTATTTATCAACCAAACAATTGAGCAAACAAAAGAATTTCTGCAAAGGAGGGGGAATATATCATTCTTCTTTCACATTAGCTAGCTAGCAATGAACGAGTTACAACTATATTCATTTCTTGTCATATGACCAAGAAATGTTGGAGAAATAAAAGACTTTATAAAGAAACCTGAGTTGCTTTGGATTGTATGCTCAAAAGGACTTTAAATTATCTCATACTTTTAAAATAGTAACTCTGTCTCCCCTCATCACTCAGAATTTTTCACCCCAGGAAAAGGTCCTAAACTTTGTAGTATTAAACTTTTAGAAATGAATAATGAAAAATGAGATTTATGCTTGACAAGATATTTGTTTGAATTATTTTTAATTCTCATTAAGAAAATAAAATATGAATATAAAGGGCTTTTTTAAATAATAGGCTTATATTTTGTTTTATATAGGTGAATTCTACTTTTTGAAAGGGATATTTAGTGAGAAAAGAAAACTGAATGGAAACACAATAGTTAAGTTCAGGGATATTTAGGGAAAATAAACTAGAAATAATAGGTATAAGTTGCAACTATTTAGATTTCATTTAAATATAAAGAAAAACTTCTTGCTGATAAGTTCTGTACAACTGTGGAAATTGTGGATTCTCCATTTCTGTGGCTTTGTAAGAAAAGATGGTATAATTGGTTTCTCTGCACATTGCAGAAGGTTTGACTGGATGGTTGTTGTGACTTCTGATTCCACGCTTGAATAAGTTTGTGTTTCATAATTATTACATTTGGAAGAGTTGCTGTATCAGTACAAAAATGATTGTTTAAACATGCTAGCTGTATTATTATATTTGTTTCTGAATTTCTGTGCTTATATATTAATTTTGGTCCAGGCTGGTAGCAGCCAGATTTGTCTATCTATCTACACCCTTCTAGTATATACTTCATAAAGGTATAAGCTATAGATTAATATAGTTTCATGAATAGTTTATCTTCCCCCCCCCAAAAAAAACCCTCTCTTTTCACTAGAGAGAAATAATGTCCTCAAATTTATCTCAAACTCTGAAAAAGAGTATAGTGGGCAATTTTTGATAATGCTATCTCACAAAGTTATCTGCACCTCAGAAGCCTTCTGTCATTTACCCTCCTTATCAGGTAAGAAACTTTTCCACTTTCACTATCTCCAAATGGTATGTTATTATCATAGTTACATCTTTCCTAGGCTCCTGGGTTTGTAACCATGGACATTGTGTGGTGAGGTGAACAATGAAAGAGAAGAAAAGAACAAGCTTTGCTCTTCTGCTTATTGGATTTGTTAGATGAGGTAAAACAGGAGATAGTTTGTGAAATGTAGCATGATAACAAAGGCATTTAGACATATGAGAGCTGGTAAGATTTACTGTAGATGAGACCAGGAATTTTTGACCCAAACTGGAGAGATTATAAATACTTCAAAATATCATATCTTGTTTGAGACATTTTTTTTTCTGAAGCCCAAATTTTGTTTTGTTTTTGGCGAATTTTGCCAATAAAGATACATTTCAGACGTTCTGTAGAGAAAGTTTTGTGTACCCCTTTATCTATTCTATTCTATTCTATTCTATTCTATTCTATTCTATTCCATTCCATTCCATTCCATTCCATTCCATGCATCATTTATATTAAAACAAATCAGATACTGGGCTGGTATATGCCCTCAACTTATAGCTGGTCACGATGTGATCTACAGTTTGATGTGGTAACCCAGTCTTACTGAGGGGAGGATACTATGCCCCATTTATACAGAGAGTTCCAGCAGATACCATGTGAGATGCGAATCCTATTCAGGATTGTCCATTGCTGACGTGGTAGTACAAAGCCTGGCACCTTTTTTTGTGGGGTCATTATATGTCTTCCTATGACTGGGTATTCAGCAATCCATTTGGCTTTCCATTGGGAATCATTGTTAAAGTTGTTGGGCAGATGTTGTGCAAGTGCCAGTGGGGATAGAGGATAAAATGGACCAGAGTAGATATGAGTGCTTTGACTAAATACATAACATGTAATCTAGTTCTAGTAAACATAGTTACTTCACTTTGCACAGATATCAGCTCTCTATGTACAACCTATGAAAACCTAAATGCAGGACTAAGAAAAGTTGTAACTGAAAAGGCCCTTCCTAGAAGGTCCCAGATAAAAGGCCCTCATTGGTTTCACTCAGAGTGTCACTCCCTGAGAAAAAGATTAAGGCTAGCTAGGCATACAGCATGGTCCTATCCATCAAGTAATAATCATGTTGCCATGCTAGTGCCCAGACAAGAGTACAAGAAAATCATTAAGTTCAAGACTCATCACTTGTCCTCTCTCTGCTTATATTTAGAGTTAGCAGCCAGAAACGGAAACCCAGCCTTTTTCTGGCACCCAGTTTCAGGAATATAATGAGAACATAGATACTGGACCCTTACCTGCCTCCACATGGAAAGAATATTGTAAAATTATTCACTTCCCCAACTTGTAGTGGACTAGAGGGCCCACAAAATAATCAACAGGACATCCCAAAGTCCCTTCACTCGACTGATATGTATATGCCTAAAGTTACAAATAAACACGTGAACATTCTGCTTTATGCAGATGACATGGTACTGATGTCATAAACCCAGGTAGGGATGAGAAGACTGCTGCACAGGTTTAGAACATACTAGGCACTCACCTACCTGAACATCAATAAGTCCAGAACTAAGGTAAATGTTTCTGGTAAGAAGCAGGTTAGGTATAATTGGAGCCTGGATAGTGAATGTATAGATAAAGCTAAATCCTATCTTTAGTTAGAACTTGCTTTTCACAAAAACAGGCTCCTGACTCCCATATTTTAAGAGGAGTTCTGTAAGGGCTACTGTCTGTGCAAATGCCATAAGGCAGCTTACCAACCCTAGTTACCCAGGTTCTCTTAATTCCAATCATAAAGATGTAAAATAGTCCCAAAGATCACATGTGGCACAGAACTGTCGGGATATATAAATGCCCCTTTACTGGAACAGATACAATCTATTTTTCTGAAATGTATCTTGGAGATGGATAAATCTACACCAGCCCCAGCAGTAAGGTTAGAGGTGGGCATACCCTCTATACAAAGCCATTTAGTAATTAAAGTATTTAATTATGACTGAAGATCCTTTCCATGGACCCAGATAGACTCCCCAAGCTGTGCTTCAAAAAGCAGTTACACAACAAGCAGCCTCATGCCTGGGCCACCCAATTTTCAAAGGTCATCTCTCAATAGAGATTTTTCCTTCCAGTACCCAGGAAGTTTTCAAACAAAGAGTTATTGGTATAGCTGCCCAAGATGATATTGCAGCACTTAAATGTGTTAAATCTCTGAAGTGATTGGCTCAAGACAAATCAGCCTCCCAGTTAGAAAAAATATTTAACAACTTACATGCCTCAAATGGTCAAAAGTGCTTTTGCTAGAGCTTAATTTGAACAAATGGATTCAACGGTAAATCATGGAATGTTTCATGGAGCTTCAACTGAAGAAAGATTGTGCATTTGTGCAGCCATTGAAGATCCTGGACATATTTACTGCAAATTGTACTCTCCAAAAAGTATTGTTTGCTTAAACCCTTATTTAAAAACTAACAAATATATATTTGATACAATCAATTAATAAAGTTTAATTCTTCTACTTTACCTACTACTATTTTATCTTACTCTTTTATCTTTACTTTGTCTTTATTCCATTTTATCTCACCATAGCTATTTTATCTTACTCCCTTATATCTTATATTTTATTGTATTTTACCGTGGCTGATGGTCATATTTGATATGGTCAATTGACTAATTAATAAAGTATATTGCATCCATAGAGAAAAGGAGAATCAGGGCCACTTCCTTTGTTTCTTGTTTTAACATACATCTTTTTGTGTATTGCCAAGTGTCAGGCAGTGGCTATATGCCAGACAATTGGTTCTTTGAGGATCCAGAGACAATGACTGCACCAGGAAGTAAGGAGATTTTGAGCTTTATTATTAACTTAAGCAGTCAGATTTAAACAGAAGCATAAAAGCATAACATACCAAGCAAGATGATGACACATCTCTTTTCAGCTGTTGTAAGTCTCAGAAAACAACAGCGCAGAGACCCCAAATGGCCAGGTTACACAGCACTTAAGTCTATGTCAAAGCTCAAAGGGCAACACTAGGATTTATATTAAGACCTGGCATCAAAACTTTATAACCCTGTTTCCATGGCAACAAAACTGCAGGACCTGACCTTGACTGGATGGTGCATCTGTTCCCATCCTGGGAACTATACAGATAAGCAAATACTAACCCAAATCTTGCGGCTTTTTATTTATTTATTTTTATTTATTAAATTTATATGCAGTCCATCTCCCTAATGTCTCACAGCTTTTCTACAGCTGTTTGGAGATCCTGCTCTCCTGCTTCTGTTTATTCATCAAGCAAGACTATAAAATAAGCAAATGAAACAACTCAGAATGAATTCTAAACTTTCAGAATTTTCTTAATATGAAGCAGAAATCATTAAACTCCTCAAAATACAATGGACTTCCTCAATGCCACTACATTTTGTTTCTATGGGCAGAGTCAGGGGGAACCCATGTGTAAAGATAGATATTCATGAGCAATCCTGGGTATCTTTGATTATTGTTTTGAAGTTAGAAGTTAACCATTGCAGCTTCTTAGGGGCATTTTGGAATTTCACCCATGACAGAATAATTCTTCATTATTTTTCATTTGGGGTGCTTATTAAAAGTGTGATTGATTAGTATTTAGGACATTCTATTTTTTTTAAAAAAAAACAATTGTCTATCTCTAATCTTATTATTAACATCACCTTTTTAATCTTATTATAAACTCATTTTCTTTTCATTAAATGGATTTTATTGACCTGATGAAAGTGTAATTTCTTTGAAGATTATTGGTTTATAAACTTCTTGAACTATTAAGGACTATTTTATTAGTCCTTAATTTAGTTCCAAACATTTAAATTTAATTTTTATTAATAGTCTATCATTTGTATTTGTTTATTTAATATTTTTGTTGAGAATTGCACAATATCATTTTTAATTATGCATTTATTTAATCTTCCACATTTTTACTTAGTTTCCCTTGTATTTTGCAATTTCTATTATGCATCTGTACTAATCAATGACCATAATAAATTTGATTCTGATTCACCTTTTTAATCAGAATAGGAAAAAGGAGTGTTCTTTTAACTATCAAGCATCACATTTTAAAAAATCATACTGCACTCATTTTTGTCCTCAGAAGTTAAGAAATATTTTAGTATTATAGTTTCTTTAAAAAAAGTAGCCTTAGCTTGCCTTCTGATGAAAAAACAAAACCGTATAAGATGTTAATTTTTGTAGAAGAACATAGTACATAATTAAGCATACCAGATTTTATCTCATAAATATTTGGGGAAAAAATGGTGCAATCAACAGGAAAAGACCTGTGCTTGACTTACTAAAAGTGAACATTTTTGAAAAATCAGTTTGTATAAATTGTTTAATGCTATTTCATATCATTAACTTATGAGACTTTTATTCTTTTGCATTTTAATGAAATATATGCTGTTTTAGCCATCTGTATATTTCCAATAATGTAATTGGTTATATAACCTTGCTTGTTTTCATTTGTCACCAGACACAACAGTATTTGAATTTAGATATGTATTACATTTCTTTCCATGAACGTGAGCTATAATTTGCAGGAATCACATAGAATACTGTGACAAGATATAGAGAGAAAAGTAGGTAAAAACCGGAGGAATGAAAAATGTAATTCATGCTATGTTTAGTGGCTGCATGTTCAGGATACATGTCTTTTAATCTGCGTCTGATTGGATTTTAAATTTCAGCTACAGTTTGTTTCCTTCAAGGCATTCAGAAGATTAGAACTATAATCTTGCGGTTCCAAAAATCATAATAGCTACCTTTAAATCAACCATATTCCTCACAGTTCAACTGTACTTCTATTGTGGAAGAAACCAACGTGGTCTCATTGTTTTCAGTTTAGTGTTACACAGAATCTGTTAGCTAATTACTTCACGTTTTCTTAAATATTATATATAGCTTATTAGCAGCCAAGAGGATATAATATAAAAATCAAGCTAATATAGTCACAGCATATGAAAATAACATATTGAGAGCCCAGAAAAAAATGCAGATACTTGTACTTCCACATTTTTATTCTTTTTTTCTTTGATAATTGAGATTCCGAAAGATTTATCAAGAGTGTAATTCCTTAAAAGACATAGCATAAGATAATTTTTCACCCAAATATTTACCTTTATCTGTTCTGTTTTGCCTAACTTGGCCAGGTGTCATTATCCAACTTACAATTTTTCCTACATTCTCAAGAATACCAAGATGTTGATGAAAAATCAGATATAGCCAGTCATTTTTCCTAGGAATATATTAACTTGAATTTTATTCTGTACTAGCTGTACCCAGCCACGCGTTGCTGTGGCTCAGTCTGGTAAAATCGTGTGTTGCTTTTACGTCCAACAGATGGCGCTGTTTTTTTAAAAAAGCATGTTTTTACCTGTCACAGGTGTGTCATCTATATAATATAGGTATATAAAAACACGTGCGTATTCGAATGCAACGTTGTGTCAAAATTTCAAAGCAATCGGTGAAGAACTTTCAGAGATTTAAGATTTTGAACAAACGAACATTTACATTTTTATTTATATAGATAAGCTACAATATCATTTTTATGTTAGACGGAATTTGAATTGATGCTCCTTTTAGAATCAATATAGTTATGTTGAGAGTGATGATTGCACTATTTTGTTTGTTTATTTTGTAGTGATCATGCACATCATTATTGATTTCACTATAGAAGAGAATCAGTATATTCCTAATTTATATCAAATCAACTTTGGCATATTAGTCTCATGGTTGATGGAAATAACATACAACTGCAGATTTTCCTCACAATATGTGGTGTAGATTGGTTATGAGAAAGCTCTGTTAGAAGTAAAAAAAAAAAGGGGGGGGTTGACCTAGATTTATCAAAGGACCTAACTTTACTTCAAAAATCTGTAACTTAGGCAGCGGTTAAATACCTTACAAATATTTTGGGGCTAAGTCACAGGAGAATCTTTGCATTAACCAAACTTAGAGACTTCTGGAAGGGAAATTCACTGGCATATCCATAAAATACCATCTATGCCCATGTCCCTGGGAGGCAATTGAATATAAAACATACATTGTACCCCTTATTCCTTCTGACTTATTGTACCTCATGGAGTAACATCATAACAAGGCAGATGATGCTTTTAGCTGATGCTTTTGTTATGATCTCCAAGATCAAATTCTGTTTGATCTCAGTTGCTATTTATTGTGAGTTTAACTTTCCTTTTTAGAATTTTTAGTCCTTCACACTATAATTTTAAAACTCTCATCTTGTGATTTTGCTAAGTACAGTGATACTAACCAAGTTATACTTTCATGTCTGTTTATCTTATTAAAATTATCACTTCTAAGTAGCTTTGTTTTAGTCACAACTTAATTTCAATATTTTATTTTAGTAATTGCTAAGTTGTTGAATAGTAATTTAATACAAACTTGTTCTGTATTTTAGATTTTTTTAAAAAGAAAATCCCCTTTATTTTATTGGTCCATTTATTTTTATCCTTTTAAAAAGCTATTTAATTCTAGTCATTGACCATAATAATAAAGCTACTGCTCCTACTATTCACTGTTTATTAATAAATTCATGTATTCATAATGAAATGCTCACATAGGCCACTTGCTTTTACAGAGAAAAGAAGCTGTTTACTGATTTTAAAGAACTCAGGTGGTAATATAGAAGTATATTACCTCCTGAGTTCTTTAAAATCAGCAAACAGCTCATTTTCAATAAGGAGCAATTACTGAAAGGGAAAAAAATGTCTTAACTAATTAAGCATAGCAGGATTTCTCAGAGGAGGGTGGTAGAAATACTTTTAGCGTTTTGCAGCAACAGTTAAGTGCCTGATTGTTAAACATAGTTAAAAATCTGATGCATTTGGGAATTTTATTATCAACAAGCATCCATATTTAAAAGATTCTTGAAAGCATGTTCCCCATGTCCTTTTATTTTTGAAAATTGCTTAGCACAGAACTGTTTTTCCACAATGAAATTCCACAATACTGTTTAGTCAACTGTATAGGATGAAAGGTTTATTTCCATTGCTGGTTCATTTCCTGATTTTGCATCAGCTAGCAAGGTCAAGGCAATAAATTGAGGTCTTTTAAAGCACTGCAGGTTTTTTGTTTTTCAAGTTTTTGTTAGGGGATCTGGTGCTATATTATACATTCTGTTTTTACAAAAGGATTTTGTCATATTGTCTTTTCAGATAATTGTCTCACTGTTATACTAAACTGGTCACATTAGTGGTATATATATTCAACACCAGTGTAGAATTCCATGATCTTTATATGTCAAAAGACACATATGATGGCGTCAAAGATTCTGGTAAAACTTTAGATTACTAAAGCACAATCTTTCAAATGGTGTGGCAATTATTTTTAAAGCATGTATGAAAGTTTTAATTAAAAGTGCTATAGTATTACATTTTATCGAACAGTTGTTAAGAACCATCAGAGTAAATTGGCGCTTTTGGGAAGAGTGACTTCAATAAAAATTTGGTATTACTTTATATTATGAAGGATATTTGAGAGGTTTTGTGCTGATTGTTCAAGATGTTCATTTTTATTTTCATTTTGTGTTCCTTTTTGGGAAAGTCATTCTACCAAAGACACACAGAATATGGCTCAGCTTTGTTCTTGACATTTCAATTTTTTACATGTCATAGTAAGGTGATTATGTCTAGACTTCAGGGCTTTTGGCTCTTGAGATGTAGAAGGCTGCAACCAGTTTCATATAATTTGTGTTCTCCTTCCCTCCTCCTTTATACTGTTTCTGATACTTCATTTAGCATTAAAATTATAATCTATTAAAATTACATATAGGTAGTCCTCAGTTTATGACCATTCAGCGACCATTTCAAGTTACAACAGCAACTTATCTCTTAGGGCTAGGAGGGACTAAGCCTGGAATGACTTGAGATGGGTCCTCAGGTAATGATTGGTAAAATTTGCATAAGACAGCAATGGGGATTGCTGGGATTTTGGTTGCTAAGAGGTGCTATCTTATAATATCTCACTTTATTGCCCCATCTCTTAGCAACCACAATTCTAGTCCCAATTGTGGTTATACTTCAAGGACTATTTTTTTAAGAAACAACACCCCAAAATGCAAAACTGATTAGTTAAGAAACATTGCAATTCAAAGAATGTTCTCTCAGTTTTGATGCTGGAATTCACTAATCTCTAATTGCTTTCCCATTCTCTGCAGGTTTGCTTTAATGATGTGTAGTGTAGCATGAGGAGAAAACAATGTTGGAATTAATGGTTTCTACTGAAATGCTTGCATCTGATATACAGAAGTAACCCTGGTTATTCAAAATCTGAGCACCTGAATCTTCTACCCACATATAGCTTACTAACATTGCTATATATTTAGTAACTTGGAGAATGTGGACCTAAATGTGGATACTCATATTGAGAAGCATGGTTGTCTCATTTAATGCTCCTATCCTAAAAGTTTCACACATACCATTGCATTTCTGCAATCTATATATATGAGATCTTCCCATGGTTTGTGCTGATAGCCACCTAAAAGTGTGTAAAGCAAAAGTAAACTCCAACAGAATTAGATTTTAAACCCACCAATTGGTTCAGCAATTTTTACTCCTCCATATGTATGAGAATTATTGCAGTACTTTTGGCAATTGTACAGGTATAGTTGCAGATGAATCCAGTAACAGTGGTGCTGTCAGAGTTTAGCGCTTCGGTCACAACTGTATGAATTGAGTTAGGACTGCTGTTGTTAGCAACATGCCTGCTTATAAAAGTGAATTGAGAAAAATCTTTAAGGTATATAAGTCATTATCCATTATATAAATTTTGTTCCCTCCAGAAATAATAGAGTTGATGGTAAAAATACTTACTAGTGCTTAAAATATGAAAACAAATAAATGTTGGTTAAATATATAAATAAATATTTTATTCAGCTTTATTTTTAATTATATACAATATTAAATTGTAGAGCTGTGTAGCACTTTAAATTCCATTCCATTAAAAAGTATCGTTTCCTGGAATTGTTTGGTGGGGGGGGTGCATAGCTGTACAATTCCAGGGAAAAATGCCACTCCTAAAAAAGTTGTACACAATTTTTACATTTGTGCCTCCATGAATACCAAAACACCATTTTGGAATTGTATCTGAGGTGCTACACAACCCAACTATCTTTAGTTTTGCAGTTGTGAAAGCTCAAAGTTTTGACTAACATAAAAGGATAATTTCACAATGCTCAGGAAATTAAAATAAAGATAAGTTATATAAAAATCTCTGCCTTTGGAATGCCCTTCACAGAATACCTCAGTTCTCTCCTTCTTCTCTAGTCCCACAAAAGTAAAAATCTCCAGAATTGTTGAATGTTGTGAAGAGTGTGGCTGACACAGAAAGTAGGTATCTCCTGAAATGTACTTCTATGTTTAAAAGTTGTGTATGTATTGTTATTTTTTAATGTTAAGCTTCAAGCAAAATAATCATGAAGTTAGCTTAATAAATCAAGTGATAAAGTTTAGTAACAGAGTTTGCTATTTTAAGAGTGAAGAATCATCAGAACATATGAAAATATATCATATTCTTGGATTTTGCTACACTTTCCTGCTAATTCTTCCTTTTGACATTTATTCCAGTTCCTTTTATTCATGGCTCACAACATAATGATAACTACAGATTCAATCTGTTCCTAAGCAAAGAAGAATTATCTTGTTTTAAATAATGGAGGTTCTAAGTAAGTTCCTGAAAGATGTTTCCATCACATTATAAGCAGAAATTCTACTTAAAATTTATATACACCCTGACGGAGCCTAAAGCAGGTATACTATTTGCATATAGCCCAAACTATATTTATTTCACGTTCTGACCTTATTTCAGAAGGTCAGCAGAATGGATGCAATTCTCTCCCTCATTTTTATTCCCGTAAGAAGAGTGAGAAGTGGAAGATGTGACTCTGGGTTTCTCTTGGCTTTACACACACACAAACAAAACCCCCTGGATATTTTATACTTCCTAGGATTTATTTTATTAAAAATCTGAACTAGTAATTATTTGTATTGAAATTCAGGCATTTTTCCATACCTTGCATACCTGCCAAATCTCACTTTTGTCTGATATTGAGGTACTAATTTGGAGCTTAAAGTATGAATAGGCTTGGGCTGACCTTTTGTCTGGAGGTTAATTTGTCTGTCAGAATTGTAAGTAATTCAGTACTTGTGCAACCAGATTCCCCATCAACATCTTCCAGGTGTAGGTTTGCATCTGTCCTTGATGTGCAGTTGATGCCTTTAAGAAAGTATGCATCTGAGAGGAGAGAGGAATCTTTCCTAAGCTAGATATGAGGATTGAGTAAGAGCAATATGATCTTTTAAAAACATACTATTATTGTTTTATCAGCTCTAAAATAGTATTCACTCTATTTTGAATGTTCTGAATGTTTGCTTATTTCTGCTTCTTAGTGTTAAGAGATCTTCATGCAGTTCTTACTGATACATAGAAATCGACAAAGAACCAAAAATTGATGTTATTCATTTGCTCAAACAAATAACATCAACTTTAGGTTCTTGGCCCACTTATTTCATAAACAACGTAATAGAAGGTGAAACATATAAACGTAAAAAATAATAATTGTATTCTCTTAGTTTTAGTAACTGGTTGTATTTCCTTTACTAGCAATAATTCCAAGTAAACACTATGTGTAGTTGCTGATCAGTCCGTGTAAGCAAGTTTCTTCTTCAACTCAATAACTTTTACAGGGGTTTTTTTTTTAGTGTGAACAGATTGTATTAGGTCCTGCAACAATATTACCATGGGGTTTGGATCTGGATGTTTACTTGAGGATTCCAGAACACTGAATTTATATCTTTTCATCCATGTCTTCTGGACCTGCGTATCTGTTTCAATTTTTGTAATGCAGGTTGACACAGTGGCGAACAAATTATCTGTTGTTTGCTAAGCAACAATTTCAAATGATAGGAAGGTGTCCTAATATTCTCCTATGGAATTCTATGGTTCAAAGCAAAATTCAGGCTTCCTCCAATATGGATAGGTTGGTAGGCCTGAGTAAGCAAAGCATCATAAATCACAACACTAGTACCCCAATGATTAATATTTGGTTCTGTTGTGGAATGCAATACTTGGTTTTCATGGGTTGTAACTAGGGGATATAGTCTAAAAATTTCAACTTTTGACACTTGGCCATAGAACTTTCCAGTATGAAGTGTGAAGTGCCACCTAGGTTCTATTAGGCATATCTAAGACCAACAATTTTTTCTTCTGAGAAATGATTCCACTTTGCTATTTTTCTAGGAATCCCATTTTTATTCAGTGCTTTACTGATAATGGAGTTATGAATACTAGTCTTAGTCAAGGTTACAGAGGCTTTTTCCCTGGATGCTGTTTTGGAGTTCTTTATAACTTCCTGGACAATTTTATTCTGCGGTCCTAGTTATTTTGACAGAATAGTGTTCTTGGAAAGATTCACTCTGATCCAAAATCTTTTCTATTTTAATATTTTATCTGTTTCTGTAGATTAATAGAACCCTAGAAATTTAGGAGTTGCAATCTTTTGCCAGATTAAAAGGCATCAATGCCTTTTTAATGGAGCACCTTAGAAATGTTATTTCAAAGAAGTATGACAGTCCTCTCAATTCCACTCAGTGAAAATCTCAGGGCTGAGAATTTCATTGAGAGAATGGATGCAAAATTTTGTGTGATTTTTATATAGTAAGTACGGCCCAAATTAGCTTTTAGTGTGTAATGAAGTACTTACATAACTGGCCCTACATGCCCTTTATATGGCAATTACTTTTTCACACTCCACATGATGAATTATTTATGAAATAAATGAAATAAGAAATAAAGTTGCATTTTAAACATTAGTAGAGCCCACATGAAGCTCTGATAAGATTCAGCAACAAAACGCTAAAAGGAGTGAATACTTTTTCAAAGACCTGTACATTTTTTCACTTTCAAAAATCTGTCATAGATAGATGCATCCTTCCAGTTCAGCCAAAATTCAAAAGTTTGCAAGATTCACAGATTCGGGAGTTGATTAGTCTTTAATCAATGAGGTTGAATTTCTCCATTGAGAAATTTCAAATCTTTGTTTACATACCTTCCCAATGATGATGAGTTGCAGGCCACGTTTGCTCTATATTTAGGGCAAATATTATTGCAGACAAAGTTTGCGGATCAAGTTTGCTCTATATTTGGGGAAATTCTTACCAAACTATCTTTGTTTACTCCAGAACAAAAGATGAGTGTTATGCATTTTGGTACAGCTATTTTGTCCCAATGTGATGTTACACTTTGGGAAAGTTAAAGTCTGAGCAGCTTCTGGAACCACTTGATTGATTTACAGTTCCTTATTTAAACACAGTTGTTGCAACAGTGATCTTGCAAATGAAGTTAAGAGTTTAGATCTTTTGTTCTGTGAAGAAATTATATGAATTGTATTCATGAAATGACCTCTTGCAGTGGCATGGTTTGTCTTTCTTGAGCAGAAGAAAAGGTTAGTATATAAATTCAGAACACCTACGGAGGAACTCTTTAACATTTATAAACCAATGTTTAAAGAAGATTTAGTTCCAATATAAATATGTTTCTCTCAGTTGAGATTGAAAGGATATGCACAACTTTAATATTACACTGTTCATCAGTTAAATAAAATGTAGTTAGGTGAATTAAAAGAAAAACCCTCTATCTTGAAAGTTCATCTGCTATTTCAGCGAAAGCTTACAATTAGTATAAGCTGCCCCTTTTATTCTGAGAGGAATCATAGCATTATCTTTTCAACTGACATTGTCTGAGACTTGCTTAGATTTCTAGTTAATAAATGACAGTTCCTATCTGTTGGCTTTGATTAATTGGCTGAAGTTGGGTTAATCATTGCTTTCTAGATAGTTGCTGCTGGTCACAGAGACATGCTTTAAAATGTAGTTGATAAGTTTGACTATTTGTCAAGATAAGAACAGAGCTTCACACCAACTACTTCAATATGTCATAGAATAGTTATTTCCTGCCATAATTGCCATGTAAGACACAAAGTAGTAAAACTACTTGTGCAAACTTGCTCATCTTCCCGGTTGTTGAGTCAACCTATTTATCTTCCCTGTTACTCACATATTGTAGGAATGCTTGTATGATGATCAGATATAATATGTTGTAGCTTGACAATTTCTCAGCCACATTTTCCTGCTTGAGGGAATCTTTAATTTTTTTTCCCCCTTAGACTGGTCTGCAAATTTTTCCCTGTCAACTTGGAGTTAAATAGGCAGGACATTACATAAGATTGATTATTAAAAATTAGCTTTATAGTAAAGAGCATATGATAGTTATGTATTATTGAATTCATCAAAAGAAATTTGATTTCTTTTAAAAGAAAAAACTCATTACAATATCCAACTTAATTCATATGTTCTTTTAATTCATTTTTTAAGTTTGTCCCTTAAATTCATATGTCTAAGCAGGTTTTATAAAAACAAAACAAAACTGGTTAGGTTGCTTTAGTTGTTGAGAGATTCCTATGGATTTAATGCCTCATTTTGTAACACAGCAATGTTTTCTCACAATATTTTTCAAACATTTTAAACATTTTTCTGTGTCTCTCTCTGTATCTTTTGGCGAAACTTTTTCACAAATGTAAACATGTATTATGCATTTTGTGGTAAGAGCCTAAATTCACTTTTTTGGATAGTGGCCAGTTTTTCTAAGGTAGTGCAATCCTGCCACCCTGCAAACGTTTGAAGAATAGCTGAAGAATTGTGTAGATTTTTTTTAAACTTCTTTTGTGCTAAAACTTCTGTAGCTAATGCAGCTATGTCTTCTTACAACTCCATGAACATTTGAATTGGTACTGAATGCTTATTATTCCAAAGCTACAATAAATAATTGAGAATATATGTACAATATAGATATTAATGGTTATTTCTAAACAATACCTGGAATTATATCATCCACATAATTAATTGGATTTTGCTCTGTATTTCAAATTGCTACCTAGAAATCCATTTCAGGTTTCAAGAAAATGGAATTAGAAATAGAATTCCACAGATTCTGAACAGGTAAAATTTGTGGGTACTGCTTGAATAAGTAAAATTTTAATATGCATAATTCCCACCTGAAAGATCAAAATGCTCTTCAGAATATGATTGTATCTCTACTTGACATGTTTAAGATTGGTAGAAAAACATGATGTGCAGAACAGGTGAGAAAAATGACTATGTGCATCTAATACTTACAAATAAATAAAAACATATACTTAGAAAATAATAGATTTCATTTTCAGATGATCTAGTAAATGCAACATCTCAGAAAAGATGCAATATATATCTAATAAATCATAGATAACTAGTATATCCATGTTAATAACAATTAATTTTAGAACTTGCTGTCTCCAAAGGACTATTTCTTAAGGCAGTGATGGTGAACCTTTAAGAGACCGAGTGCCCAAAAACTGCCCCCCATGCCCCTTGCCTGCCCCCGCCCCTCACCTGCGCCCGCTCTGCCTGCCTGCAGGGCCACCCACCGCATCCATGGCCCACCGTAGCAGATTGCCAAGGGGGCCCTGCAGTGCCATGGCGGTCATGGTCTCTGCCCATGCCCCACAGCATTATCTGTGCATGACAGGGCATGAGGGTAAAGTCTTGTCCCTGCTGCCCAGCTGCCATGTCCTTGGCTGCGCTGCTCCGCGCAGGCTGCACCCGAGGGCGGCTCTCCTCCAGGGGGGCTGCTGGTGAGAGGACCACGGGGAGGCGGGGCTGGGGCAACGGCACATGTGCCCACAGAGAGGCCCACATGTGCCCACGCGTGCCATAGGTTCGCCACCACTGCCTTAAGGGATCATTCCCTTTCTTTTCCCTGGGAATTACACTCTCTTGCTCAGGCTATTTTACATTGTTGGTGTGGTAAAAATTGGAGAAGTGGTTATGTATGGCTATCTTGAGGTTATGAAGTTGCAACCTAAATCTAGCAAAATAAAGATTAAAAACATCCAACCACTCTGACTTACTGCGTTTAATAGGAAATGTCCTATTCCTATTATGAGATAGTCCCTCAGTTCTTTTTAACTCTCTGTAATTCTTTCTCTGAACTCTTTTGTTGTGATTTTCCCTTTCATCCAGTAAAAGAAAGATCAGAACAAATTGGCTGCATTAATGTATAATCTATAAGATTTTGAAAGCGAGATTATAAGGTAGGACCTAATAAAAACAGAAACATTTTGAGACATTCAAATGAATGAGCAGGTTCTGGACCAAAATTGGAATACTGAGCTATTTAATTTCATTTTGCATTGATGATCAAATCAAAAATCAAATTATAAGCTTTTCATCTTTTTTAAAAACATTAAATCATATCTGACACTTCAGTTACTATACTGAATCCTCAAACAAGTTTTCTTTCCACACAGCCTGCCTTCAATCCTGCCAACTGATTATTTACTGTGATATCAGTTCCCATAATGGAAGCAATTGGGATTTTTTTTCTCTGCAATTTGTTCTGATTTTTGGAGTCAAGAATGTAATTAAACTGATGATTCCTCTTGAATATTTTGTTGCTTACTGTTCTGCTTATGTCTAATTAAGTTTTATACTTCAAAGAAAACTTTAATTTAAAAAAATGAATGTGGTTATCTTTCCATGTTTTCACCTTTAATTCAGTCAGAATCAGAATAGAGCTGGAATGGACCTTGGAAGTCTTCTAGTCCAATCCCCTGCTCAAAAAGGAGACTTATACCATTTCAGACAGGTGTCCAGTCTCTTCTTAAAAATCTCCAGTGGTGAAGCACCCACAACGTCTGAAGGCAAAAGCTGTTCCACTGATTAATTGTTCTCACTGTTAGGAAGTTTCTCCTTAATTCCAGGTTGCTTCTCTCCTTGATTACTTTCCCTCCTGTGTTTCTTTTTTTTTAACAAAATTTTATTAAGTTTATATAGAGGAGGAAAAATAGGAACAATACAGGTATGGTAAAGGGAGGGGTGGAAGGAAAGGGGAAGGGGAAAAGAATAAGGAATTAGGGTAAAATAAGGATAGGTACAATCACATATTTCAACAAACAAGCTACCGTCCGGATCATAATAATGAGTAAATATCATATTCAACCATTTTTACCAAAGCTTAGACTGTAACATATTAAAAACAATTAGTAAACAAATACGTTGATCTATTAAGTAAACACTACTAATAAAATCTCAAAAAAATCCTAACAATCAAAAGTAACAAATGAAAATCAGTAAATCAGGAAAAATAATCATATCATCAAAATGTTAGTTAGAACTCGATTAAAAATCAGTCATCTATTCTAAAATATTGAATCCTTCAAGTTCTAACGTGTCTCTAACCATTGATAAAATTTTTCCCAAGTTCTAAAATAAATTGAATCATCTTTTTCTTTCATTTCTAATGTTAGTCTATCCATTTCTGCACACTCTAAAATTTTAGTAATTATAGTCTGGTCAGATGGTAAATTCTCATTTTTCCAAAATTGGGCAAATACTATCCTTGCAGCAGTTAAAACATGCAATATCAACCCCCTTTGTTTCTTAACTTGCCTCCTGGTGCTTTGGAAAATAGGTTGACCCCTCTTCTTTGTGGCAGCCCCTCAAATACTGCAATGCTGCTATCATGTCACCCCTAGTATTAATACTATAATACTATACGGTACTATTAATACCCCTAGTATTAATATTATTAATAGCATGAAACTGATATTAAAAGCAAGATAAATATGTATAAATACAGTTTGGAGGCACTTAGTGAACCCATATCAGGTTAGAATAAAAAAGAAGAAAATTTGGAATAAATGTGTTGATACTGAGCTGAATTCTTTTGCTTCATCAAAATGGGTTAATATTTCAGACAAATATACATTTATCTTTCATTTTAAAATGTCTTCCGTATGAAAGGTTTTACTGGTAACACAAAGTATTATTTATTTTTCAAATTGGGCCATGTCTTGCTAAAATACTTTCTACTGGAAACATACAGAGACTTTGAAGGAGGAGGAGGAAGAAAAAAAGAGCACTCGGAGATTAACAAAATATTTAGCAAAAAATGAGGTCAGAAGTTTTTTTATTGTTAAATGTGATTGTGATAGAAATATTAGAGAACCAAATATTCCACAATAATTCACCTGCAAAAATGTGAGAATCTTATTTTAACTACTCTCTCTGCCCAAGTTAAATTTGTATGAAAGGCAATAACCAATCATTATGAACAGGGCAAACACTCTAGGCAAAGCAAGACAGACTTAGGTTTTCTCTGTTCTGAAAAATACAGGAAATTGTTGCTAATTGATTATTGATATGCTTTTATTCTTTGCCCAAGAACAGGAGAGATTCTTATACAATTAACTGTAAAAATAGCATTGTTGGCTCTGAATAAAGGATAAATGTTTGCCCTAGTGAGGAAAGAGAAACACCATCTGTTACTTTGTTTAAAACAGTAAATTTATTGTGTGCCAGCTCTACTATGTAAGGTACATATTGCATTAAAAGACTTGGCTTCAGGATAGAACTTTATAATTTATGAAATCTCAAGAACCATCAACAAAATCCAGGTACAAAAGACACACTTAAGGTTTGAGAACATTTTGCTTTGGGGTATGTCCCATAGCTGTTTGCCCTTTGCTTCTCCTATTTTAAGCAGTGTAATATAATAAAGGACAGAATTCTTTCCGAGTCACTGCAAATTATTCAGTAGAACCTGATGTAACATTCATTTACTGTATATTGAGTTTAAAATGGCGCCTTGCTGTTGCATCTTTCATATCACACGAACTTTATTTTTACTATGACTTGAAAAATCCATAGTGGCTTGGCTCATCCATAAATTATGAACCATGGTTTATAAATCAAAATGGCTAGGTTCACATACTACACAGAAATTATATTATTACTTAGTGATAAAGCACGTGATAAAGCACGTGAAAGCTTTATTTCTTAAGATACAGAAAATGTCAACTTTGATTGATGCTAATTGCATATATCATTAGCCATTAATTTCATAAGAATTGGAACTTACTTTCAAAAGCATTTTTATATTTTTATAATGATTGTTTTAATATATTTTTTTGTTTTATTGGTTGTTATACACTGCCCAAAGTTGCTTTTTGAGACGGACAGCTACTTAAATTTGATAAATAATCCAGAGATTAAAAATATGATTTTGAAATGCTATTAAGAGTTGCATTAAGCTTTGAAAAAGCTCTGAATTAAAACAATTTTGCTCTAAGATAATATTCACTGGCTTGGTAGATGTATTTTCAGACATGACACACTTAGAACACAATTTTTTTCTTAATAGTGACTGGCTGTGAAGAATTCTGTAGCTGTTTTCAGAGCCCCTCTTAATCAGAAGCCCCCCTTAATCAGACTAGATAGTCAAACATTGGGTTTACTTTATGCTTCTATGGTAAACGTGTACTACAGAGGTCTCCAAAAGCATATTCAGATAATTTTATTTACACATTTAGTCTATAGAATAAAGATTATCTTTATTCTATTTATATACATGTAAGCTGGTTAAAGAAAACATTTTCCTATTTTTGTAAATCCGTCCCATTATGTATAATAAGTACAAAAAATGTGATATAATTAACATTTTCTTCCCTTTAAATGTAGTTTACACTGTAGATGGACATGACTATAAGAAGCTGACATTTTTAATTTTTTTTAAAGTGTTTCCTACTCTTAGCTTCTGTTGATGAAAACATCAAGTTACCATTAGTCCATCTGCCTCAATTGTCTTTCAAGACTTACTTGGCAATGGAAAATTGAGCCTAGGACCTTTTGTAACAAAAAAAGGATGTATTCTTTAGTATTGAATTATATCACTTCCTCATATATAAGGAATACAGGAAACATTGTTGAAAGGATAAATAGTTTAACTCTTAGCTACAGTAGGCAATAGGGATTCTGTTAGATTTCATGTTAATATTTTGCTACTCTTCTCCGGATATGTGGAAGACAGAAAATGCCATACCATACCTATGACTTCATCCCTACCATGTTTAATAAATATTTTTTTCCAAATATTTTCAGTAACCTCAAAGAGCTATCATTGCTTTATTTATGTTCAGAGGCCATTTGTCAAGTATAGATTACACTTGGAAAAAGAAGAATGAAAAAATGAAAGTGATCAAGTTATCCATCAGTACAATAAACTGTTGCTTTTCCAGACAGTGAATATTAAAATAACAGTTCCAAAACTAAACCAATAACTTATTTACAATAGTAGTATCTCGGTAAAATGTGGCGATATTTTTATGGACATATCAGCTGACAGAAAGCATGTATCCTCATCTATATATTACAACATTAGTTTCCCACCCCTTGCAAAGCAGGCCCAAAGAATTTTAAACTACTAAAGTACTAATTCTATTGCAAGTTGTTAAACTTTCATCTATATACTTATTAATAACAAAATATTTAACATGAAAAACAATAATAATAAAAAAGACAAGATTAAAAGTCTCTGTTTACAAATTTGTTATCATAACCAACTAGAGAAACTAATCTTGATTTCAGGTGCTAAAGAATATTGAGTACACAACACAGAACCCAAAATATAGCTTTTAAAAAATTTAGATCTTTCTAAAAATCTTAAAAGTTTGTAATTACAGATCTCATCATATGTAGCAAGAAATTAAATGCCTTAGTTTTAAACAATGTTTAGTCAATAGGGGTCGTAATCACTTCTGCTGCTGCTTACTAATCATATGATTGAATTAAGGTTTTGGGACACCCAAACAATGGCATTTTTAGTTTGCTGTTCCTGTGCAGTTGATGATTGGAAGGAGATTCCCAGATATTTAAAAATCTAGACATGTTCTATACAGATACCAGCTGATTGCAAGTACAATAGTTCATGATTATTTTTTTTAATACAGTTAACAGCAAAGTATTGGACATTTTATCTTAAACCTACTTGTCTTTAATCAGTCAACTGGCTTTCCGTGGAGATGCCAGACATACAAATTGATAATGTTACTTAGGAGGATGATTGGCTTTAAAGGTGTTGGTTTGAACTTTAATCTTTTTTTGTAAATTGTAAGAGTATAAGAGATTGACTCTACTCATTGGACATGTGAAAGGAGTGGTCTGCATAACAAAGCAAATACTGGTTCTGGGATCAGATCTCCAACTACAGCTTACCATTCATTAACTGTAAAATAAACGATGTATCTTAGAACTAGACACTGGTAGACAGTCAGGTAAACATTTGGCAATTCGCTGGATAACAATTAGATCATTGATAAGTGATATGAAATATAGCAGAAACTGTGTCATGGGAGAAATTAATTTACCAATCAAATGAGCAATGTTCAGAAAAGAATAAGCCACGAGGCACCAAAATAATGCAATTTTTTTTAAAAAAAAATTCAATTTAGCCTTGTGGATTAAGTAACAATGCCCATTATTATCCTAAAGGCCCTTAACCTTAAAGTAATTTAGCTTTTGCTTGTACACATTCTTAGCTTTGCACCTAATTCTAGGATTATTAATTGGAACTGTAAACGTTGAAGATTCTTAGATGGTGATAATTGTTTTTTGAGAAAAACATAATGTGATTAATCTCGCCTTTACAATTTAAATTGACTGTCAAACTTGGGAAGCTATAGATGAGCTTTTAAAAAAAATCCTGGGCGATGACCCTCTCAAGATCACTGGACTATCTGATTTTTATCAGTATTTAAAGAGATTTTGTTCGTGCAATAATGCTCCAGTGAGCTTGCTATCACATTAGATATTAATCTCACAATTTGGGGGGGGAGGGGGCAGGGAATCTCTGCCTCAGAAAATATAGATCATCAATATCAATATTTCTGAATAGTATCTTTCCCCAGGCTGATCCAATGTCATGGGCTGTTTAACATATACATTCTTTTGGTTTGCATTTTGGTACAGCAAATGAATAAATTGATTAGTGCCTTGAACAGCTGTGCAAGAAAGTTTTTAAAACATGTTTTTCATTGAAAGGCCTATTTCTCCCTCCTCTCTTAAAACCACTTCAGTAAGCTTAAATTACTTAATGCTGCACGTCTTCTGAAATGTAATCACTTCCAGATGTAGCTATTCATACTTCTCAGGGAATGTTAATTTGAGAGTAGATCGGATGTTCAGGCAAATGAATAGGAGAGCACCCTTTTACATAGTAGAAATAGTCCTTAAAAATTAAGCAATCTAACGTTGAAAATATAAAGTAGTTTAAAAATAAACTTTATTAAAATGGTTTACATTTAACGTAAAATACATGCTTCCTAAATGAAACACTAGCTGTATTTACTAGCTTGTGGGACACTGTTAAAGGAGAGACCATGTATAGGTAATATAGTGGAACCTTTAGGTTCTTCCTCACAGATTCCATAGCATGCATTAGTCTTTCCTTGGAGTCAATAGAAAAAGATACCATCATAGGTCACACTGTCTTGACACCTGGGTCCTATTTTATCTCATTAATAGAGCTGACAAGTAGTACTATCCTTGCAGTTTTAACTTGGGACAGTTAGAGCTATTTGTTCTATTCCTCCACATTATTTCCTTTCCCACTGAACATCAGCCTTCTTGCAGGGAAAACAGCCACTAATCATACCCTTTAATATGCAGTGGGACTGGATTGAGCCTGGTTAGTAAACTCTGTCTCAGTGACTATTTTGGCTTGGGCTAAAGAAGAGATTTAACACTTAGCTTCCACAGAGGTATCTGTCCCTGTAACCTCTGACTGGTGCTTTCTCTACAAAGATCTACTGCTTCTTTTGAAAGAACATTTGACCTGTTTTCTAATAGTCTTCTCTCTCTATTTGTGATATATCAGTCAGGTTAGTTTATGGACAGTGGTTTAGTGCTCTTCCAAAAGTTAAACCAGTGTAAATTCTCTGCAGATGTAGGTAGCCAGCTGCTTCAGAAACCAGAACCAAAATAACCAAGTAAATAAATATCTAGCAAACCAGATGTGTGGACACCTGCAGTAGTCTAACATGGCAGGGCCAAACCCCTGACCATATTATCAAACCCATCATCAGGAAGGCATTGCATAACTTGTCCTTGGCCAAAACTGTGATGGAGAGATAAAGAAAACATTATTTTAAACATAGAAAACAATAGTTGCATACCATGTGAGCTGGGCTGAGATGAAGGCAATATCATGAAGGTGTCAGTCAAATATAGTTCATGAGATGTCTTTGGTTAGAGAGGTATGAGGATCAGTCCTTAATCTTATTATAATAATATACCTGTAGAATATTAGAAAGTATACTTTATACTTAAGCATTTTTTAAACAACAAACAAGAACTGTATTGGTTTACATCAAAAGTTCATCTCAGAAATTCACTTCCACAGTTATCAACCAGTTATATTTCAGATGGCCACCAAGAGGACATGGACACAACAGTTCATTCTGGATGTTTTCCATAATAAGGATATTAAGATGTGTTTGGTTAGGAATTCTGGCTTGGCATCGCGGCGCCGCAGATGCAGGAAGATGAGCTCCGTCTTTCGCATCCGAATTTGTTCCTCTGGGGGACCCAGGAAACTCACCCTGTAGAGGCGATGAGCAAGGAGGAGATCCCCGTTTGATTGTGGGAGGGCGGTGACCCTTCTGTTTGATCTGGGGAAGCCCTCCAAATCAGCAGGGGAATGACCGGCCATACCAATATGGCCGGTCACTAAGCTGCTGACAGCGGAAGCACCACCAAGCAACTTTTAAGCAACGCAGGTGAAACTGGGTAAGACCTGATCCTCTCTTTAAGATTTTAAGTTTTCTTTCCTGTAAAAGCTGCCCAAAGCATTTTTTCTCCTGGGAGGAGAGAGGGAAGGGAATTTTTACTCTACCCTCTAAGAAAAGCGGTGACTAACTATCCAGGGGAAACAGAGCAACTATAAGAACAATTTTAATCTAATTGGATGTATATTCTTTTGAAATTGGGAACTAAAAGTATTCTTTTTCTCATTGGAGACTTTTTTTATTTTTTATTTTTTTAAAAAATAAGACTTGAAAAACCACCATATAAATTTTGGACTAAAAAGCTTAAAATGGCATTGGTGACATCTTGTGGAGAATTATGATATTACAATTTGTTATTGTCTAAAAGAGACTTGGCTTGAAGCCTAGACTTCAGATAAAATTTCTTTGACCTTGACAGTTACCACCTTTGAAAAACCCAGCTGCAAAGAAGGAACTTCTGAGCGGCTTATCTGGCCTGCTTGAACTATGAATGTAAACTTTTACTGACTTTCAGAGCTATACTTGGGGAATTGCTTTCCTATTTCCATACATGAGAAGCATATGTTATTATACGAGATGATGGAACATAAATTTTATTTTTGATTTTGTGTAAACTGGAATGATCATGCAATCAGCACTGTACAAATGTTAAAACACTCATGCATTAACAGTGTGGTCACTGATCAATATTACAAATGCTAGTTACAGCCAGAGATATCTTGCAGAAGTAAAATAGTTGAAGACAGGAGAAAGTAAGGTTACATTTTAAAAAATGTAATATGCTGAGCAGCATATTGTAGAACAAAAGAATAAACAAAAGACCCTTGACCCCCATATTAAATTTTAGTTGCTTGTGAATTCTGCTTGCTTTGGCTGTTCAAAACTTCAGTTGGAGAGAAGATATACAGGAAAAGATTTAGAGATTGTCTAGATTGGTACCATGATTCTGAAATTATAAAGAGATTACCTAAGAAATCTGTCTCTATCCTCACTTTTGTTAGGAAAAGGTGCCAAACCTTCATTTTTGCCAGAAAGTTTATTTACAGAGCAGCCATATCAAGGTAATTTTTTATTCCTCATAACTCTACTTCTGTTGCAATTAGTCTCCATTATTTTTACACCTTTTTGTACAATTTATATTGTTAATCAGTGAACAAGAGTGATTTACCTATGTTATTTGAATCGCCTTCTGTGCTTTGAACAAAACCAAGGTCTATTTTGATGGGAAATATAGTTGGTTGAATAACACTAATGGGAACCAACTGTGAAAAAGTTCAAATATGTTATGTTACTATGAAATAGTTGCAAGGATTTTAAACGGATGTTTATTATAAAGGAGATCTATGAAAGTATAGAAATGATCCTTTCTTAAATTTCCTTTCCCATGACTTTGTGACATTTTTTTCCACTAGAGAAGAGAGTTTTTAAAGTTGGTTTTAGTCGCTGAAAAAAACTGTTGCTGGTGACCTTTAAATCAGCTTGCAATATTATAACCCATCTGTATCATGACCATGTCATGAGAGCAAAGAACATAAACCAATTAATGATGTTGTCAAGATTAGATTCTTTTTTCATTCTTCATGCTGTAAGCAACTCATCCAATATATTTTGAAAATGCAAGTTAATAATTAAATAGTGAACCCTCTTTAGGAAATAAACATTCATTCACCTTCTCACAATATCAGAATCACTTGTAATCATGCTAAAGGTAGTCCCATTAACTTTACTAGATATACTGGAAGTAAGAGTAAATCTAGATTTCATTTAATATTTCTTCTTGGTTCTCTTTATTTTTTTCAATCAATTTATTAGTGGCAATATTTTATGGAGCGCTCTTATTTTTAAATATAGGGAGACTAGGATTTTGATTTGCTGAACATTTACTTGATTCTGCTTCCTCAGTAGTTCTTGATCTGCAAGTCAGAACTTAAATATAAATTGATTGTATTGTTTATAATTTACTATATCATTTGGAAAAAAGTTAATATTTTTTATATATACTACATTACAGAATATTCTATTTTGGAAAATAGCAGCAATCTAAAGCCATTTTCCCTCATACATTTAATAATAATAAGTTTTAAAAGCTTTGGATACTGAATACATTATTATACTGCTCAAATGCTATGAGTGTAGTTAATGGTGTGTATCCAATCATCTTTCCAGATATCTTTTTCTATCTTTTCTATATTCATAAGGAACCACTTCAGTAAACCATGTAAAATTTGTAGTAATTCTTCTTGAGCGATAATTTCAAGATGCTGAAGTCCATGCTATCAACCATATTTAAAGAGGTAATATCAATAAAGTACTACAACTTTATTTCATCAAGCATCAAAATAAACAAGCCAAGAAACCATTTATATAAGATTGCCTCAGATTATTAAGATTATATCCCTATTGAGTTCTGGTGAAGACTAGAGTGCTGGTGATCTAGAGGTTCTGGAAGCAGCGGGGATGGCATTGTGGTGGAAAGAGGCAGTTAAATAGTGAATTCTAGCTGGTAAAGTCTCTCTGGAAAAAGGAGAGATAGTGAGATTGCCCACATATGCTGTGGACAACTCCTTGTGAGTAGACGCCAGGAACCAAGGTTTTTATGGTTGAGTGGGTGAGAGTCAAAGACTTGGCTGTTTCAGCAGGCAGGACTGGCCTAGGGGGTATTTTAATTGGTTTTAACAAAATTTTAATAGAGCGGCCAATTCAAATATTTATTTTTAATTATTTTAGATTTGTATTTGGTATTTATGTGGGATTGTTTTAAACTGGCTGTAAGCCGCCCTGAGTCCTCCGGGAGAAGGGCGGGGTATAAATGAAATA
>NW_015387954.1:122969-143566 GCF_001527695.2 Protobothrops mucrosquamatus | reverse complement strand
GAATTGCAACCAAGATCACAACCATAAGAGAACCAATATGGACACAAGATTTGCGTAGCCTCATTTCTCAATAACTTTTGGAATTATTTCTTAATTGCTTTTCAACTATTAGGAACCTTTAGATCAACCTGTTTTGGATAGACATATCCCCGGATAGGAAGGCTTTCCATCTCCCTTTTAGATAAATTGCAAAGTGCTGTACATGGGTCTAAACTTGAAAAGTATTGGCAAACAGTGCATGTAATACTGGGTGCCAATATGCTTCTGAGTCCAATTCAAGGTGTTTAAAGCTCTACATGGCATGAGGTCAAGGTACCTACAGAACCATCTTTGTTCTATCAGTCCATCCTACATGATCAGGCAGGGAAAGTATGTTGCGGACCCTATCATCCAAATAATTCTTGCTGTCAGGGTGCAGGAAGAAAGCCTTTTCTGCTGTTGCCCTTGCCCTGTAGAACACTCTCCCCATGGAGGTTAGGTGAGCCCTACTCTCCTGATCTTCTGGAAAGGGGTAAAACATTGCTCTGCAGCCATGCCTGAGTACAAGAGGAGGATGCAGCCCTGGGGCTGATTACTGCTCTGAAAGCCCTCCCCTACCTTTTAATTAATGGGAAAATGCTGCTGTTTTGAATTCTAACTAAAAACACATGATAAGATGGGACTTTGAATCCATTTGATATACAAATGGAACTGGCTGATTTCTTAATAATTGAAAAAGATACACAAATAGCAAACCAAAAGAGTGATTTGGATAATTTTCCTATATTGGATTTGCAAAAGGGACGTTAAAGCTTTGAAGAATTTTGTGAGAAGGAACCAAAAGAAAAAAGAAAAGAAAAGAAAAAAAAGAAAAAGTAGAAATCAAGTTCTATGAAATTATTTGAAGGAACTGATTCTTCAAATATTAAATGCTAAAAGTAAAAGGAAAAGTATAAACTTGTTCATTTGACCAAAGTTAAAATAGTTGTGTTATTATTTCTGGTAACCCTTAATAGATTTTTGCTACAGGATTAAATGACAAGGCTTTAAGGATTTGTTTATAGATAAGAGATGGCATATGAGAAAAAGAGATCATTTGTTGCATTTGGAAAAGTGGTAGATTACTAAAGTTGTGGATACTTGTAAGAAAGGGGAAGTCACTTCTTTATATATTTCAGTTCTTTTTCTTTACTATATTCTATTTTTTCTGCTGTTTCTTTTTTATTATTTTTATCCTTTTAATTGTAACGTTTAATAAAATTATTATATATGAAAAGATACACATCTCTATTAATGCTTTGTGTCTCTTGTTCAGGGTATATATCTGGGTTTTTTAAAAAATAACTTTTTCTAAACTATAAGCTGGGAGCCTACTCTTAACTAAAGAAATGTTAAAGTCACTTTCATATATTAGATAGTTTTCTGTAAAATTGTGTATGAAAACGGCATTTGAACTATAATTTGTGATGGTCTTAAGACAAGTTTATTTTGGGTTTAGTGCTTCTCAGCACTTGCATTCAGAATCACGTGACTTGGAGATTCTGCCTAAAATGCTATGCCCCATCCGATTTAATACTTATGCAAGTTGTTGAAAATGTTATCAAATTTCTGAACAGCATGAAAAGATGTTTTCAGAGTAGAAAAGCTAGGAACTCTAGGTATATGCTCAGAGGAAGCTAGGTTACCTGGATACAAACTTTGTATCCTTTGTTAAATTGTATTATGGAATAATTGGCTTTCTTACTAAATGGCAATGGTAGATTGGATCCAGACCTAACCTTTTGCAAATAAAAAGTTTACAGAAGGATTCAAGATTCATTAGAGGTTTCAGCCAAAGGGAGAGAAGAGATGTTTTCAATTGTGCCTTTTCTCTGACCGGTCTAGTGCCAGGTCCTTGCTGTTTCAGAACAGTCTTTGGACCAGTTTTTTAGAAGGAAGAGGGGATCCTCTAGTAGTAGATTCCCATAATTGATTATGTTTCCCTTATTCCCCCCCCAAATTGATGTTTAATATACTTCTAATACATTAAACTTATATTATTCACCTTATGCGTACACTACATTTATTTTTTATATATATATATATATATATATTAAAAAACATTGTTTTATGTAGTCAACATTCTATACATCTTGGGGCTCTGTTCTGGGCCCAGTGCTCTTCAACATCTTCATCAACAATTTGGACGAGGGGATAGATGGGGAACTCATCAGATTTGCAGACGACACCAAGCTGGTAGGAATAGCCAACACTCCAGAAGACAGGCTTAAGATACAGGAAGATCTGGACAGACTTGAAGACTGGGCATTATCTAACAAAATGAAATGCAATGGTGAAAAACGTAAGGTTCTACATTTAGGCAAGAAAAACCAAATGTACAGGTATAGTATAGGGGGGTACCTTGCTCAATAGTAGTAATTGTGAGAGGGATCTCAGAGTCCTAGTGGACAATCACCTAAATATGAGCCAGCGGTGTGCTGCAGCTGCCAAAAAAGCCAACACAGTGATAGGCTGCATTAACAGAGGGATAGAATCAAGATCATGTGAAGTATTAATACTACTTTACAATGCCTTGGTAAGGCCACACTTGGAATACTGCATCCAGTTTTGGTCACCACGATGTAAAAAAGATGTTGAGACTCTAGAAAGAGTACAGAGAAGAGCAGCAAAGATGATTAGGGGACTGGAGGCTAAAACATATAGGGAACGGTTGCTGGAATTGGGTACAGTATGTCTAGTTTAATGAAGAGAAGGACGAGGGGGGACATGATAGCAGTGTTCCAATATCTCAGGGGCTGCCACAAAGAAGAGGGAGTCAAGCTATTTCCCAAAGCGCCTGAAGGTAGGACAAGAAGCAATGGATGGAAACTAACCAAAGAGAGAAGCAATCTAGAACTAAGGAGAAACTTCCTGACAGTTAGAACAATTAACCAATGGAACAACCTGCCTCCAGATGCGGTGAATGCTCCAACACTGGAAGTTTTTAAGAAGAAACTGGACAGCCATTTGTCCAAAATGGTATAGGGTTACCTGCCTGAGCAGGGGGTTGGACTTGATGACCTCCAGGGTCCCTTCCAACTTTATTATTATTATTATTATTAAGTTATAAAGTAAAGATATTTTATTATTGTAGAGTAGTTACATTTATGTGCATTTTTTTTGAACAGGATAATCCTATAAATGCAGGCTATAAATCGTCTAGTACCTTGATGTCAATGAGCATTAGTGGAAATCCGTTGTAAAACGTATGAACTGCTTGTAATATTTTAATTCTTTCTAGAATTTTTTTCACTTGATCTTGAGACTGCTTGTGTTAAGAATTGGCTTGGTTAAGAATATTTAGAAACATGTACATTTCTTATTATGGCAATTGGTTAGATATATTACAGGAACCATTAAAAAAAAGGAAGAGAGAGACTTTGTGCTTCTAGGTGATTGGAGAATTGGCTAGCTATTTGATGGTGGTGGACAAATTTTCCCCTCTTTATTTTCACTTCGGGAAAAGTAGTTTGCTTTTCATGGTAGGAGTGATATATAGCACACTATATTTAATGGAAAATTAAAAAGAGTTGCCTCATTATTCTCTTTACAATATCAGATGGCTTTGTTGGGGGAATAATCAGTTTTTGTCTCCATTCCCTTTCCTGTTACTGAGAATAATCTAGAATTCAACTGGATTAAGGTGGTCTATACATGAAAATAAATGCAAATAAATGATATTTGTTCTAATTTATCAAATAGTACAAAGTTGTACTTTTGTAGTTTGTAAGTACATGGTGTTGCATCCTTAATTCTGTTGTTCATGCTACATTGCATAGAATTCTGGGAAGACATTTTTATATAGGAAAACGTCTGTTCTGGAAAGAAGAGTTGAGGCTGAAAATAGGGCTCAAAATAGGGGAATATGAAACAGTACACCACATCTATGCCACCTATTATTTACCTCATATAATAGTTTGTTGAACAAGCCAAAGATACATGATTTGCTCATAATACAAAGACAGAATGAGTTACATCAAACCAAAACCAAATACATCACCTTATGCACAGCATCATGCATGAAACAGAACGGCTGAACAAATGTTCCTGCAGCCATTATTGTACAATCTGTTAGCTTCATATTTCTTCACCATTTTCTTAGTCTGTTCTAAACAGATGGGAGATTTGTATAAAAAGACAATCTGCTTTGTCATTCAGAAGTTAACAATGGTTTATGGCTGCTGTTGTATTATTGGGAACACACAAGAAATACAGTAGGATTGTGCTCCACTCAGTGTAGTCCTTTGTGCAAGTTCAGTTAGGACATTTCCTCATGTCCAAGGCATCATGGCACAAAAGCACCTTGTTAACCATGTTTTGAAGGATGTACCTGGTTCCATCTCATTGTTAACTAATTGCTGAAGCAGCCTAGCATAATCTTGAGTAGTATTTTCCTTTTTATCCAGGCACAGAGCTTGTCATCTGGACAATCTAGATCAGGAATGTCAAACTGGTGGCCTGCAGGCTGGATGTGTCACGTGCAGGCCACACCCACCCCGGCTCTGCAAAGGCAAAAAAACCACTATATGTCACAATATGTCACGATGATGTGATTGTGTTTGACACCGTGAGCTAGGGCATGTACTTCATTGATTAGCTTGGGAATGATACTGTTGGGATTGTGATCTTCTCAACTTCAGCTCGTGATTTAAGTTTGCTATGGGAACATCCTCTGCCCATTAAATCATTGTGACTGACATCTTGCCCTTTTGCCTTGCTTGCAACCCTGTTTTCTGCGGCCACTTGTGTTTGTTATCTATTTATATAAGATGTTACTTAGTATTTATTTAACTTTTATTTAATGTTGACCAAAGCCCAATATACTTTTGAAATGCTGTGCCTAATCGTCGCACATTACAATTGCTTCATCCTTTTTAGCAATACCATGTGTCATAAAAAAGCAATGAAACTTTTATTATTGCTCATAAAGCAAAATGCCTGCAATAATTTAGAAATCTTTGAGTATATTAATCTCAAGGAAGACCAAAAGTTCAGCCTTCTTATTAAAACGAGATTGTGTATCTTTCAAAATGTCAACATTATCATAGCAATCAAATGGCTGTTTTCTGTTTTTAAGTATTTGACTAGAAATATTGATCTCCTATGAAATCAATAATCTATTGGAAAATAGCATTCCCTAAGTGTTTTAAGTGGAAAGAGGGAGGGGAACATGATTGTTTTGCTTCTTCCTGTACTGTTTTCAGTAGGTTACATTAAGACATTTCATGTCTTCCATAGATGCTTTCTGGTACTGCTTGTTGCAGTGTGGTAGTTTCTCTGTTTTATTGCAGAACCAACTTTTTTGGTCCATCAATTTATTGAACAATTGTTACATTCTAAATTCCTAGGAACTTCAGAGCAATATTCCTGTGGAAAACTGAATTAGAAGCATAACCCCAGTGTATACAGGAATATTAAAGACTATGGCACAAAGCTGGAGACAGGGCACAGAATCCCGCCAGCCGACCATGCTGTATGTTATGGAGAGCATTTGTAAATGTCTTTTTTCCTGTGAGTTGGTCATGCTGGATGGGAGAGGAAAAAATGCCAGGTAATCCACCAGTTGCTGTTCTGAAACTGTTGTACATAACACGTGGTAAAGTCTGTATCACTGCCTGCCCACATTGCCAAGGTGCAATAAAGCTCAGTGTTTCAGTAGTACAGTTTCTGCCAGTAAGCATTTCTGAATCAGTTATGGAAGCTTTTGCCCAGGTTTATAGATATTAGTGGATTTCACATTATGCAAAAATAACAGAGTGAAATTTTGCACACATCCATCATTGCCATTTATGACTCTGGAAGACATTTCACATGTTGTTTCATAAGGTGTAGCGTTTTTGTAGCAATATAAATTTTTCTTGAGGTTTATTTTGAGATGTTTCAGGATATATAGATACTAATGAAAATAATGTTTCCTTTGGGAAAGAAATAAAGATTTTCACGTATAAACAGGTGGGGGAAAAATCAATATCTTTCCTTTGGCTCTTTAAATCTTGAATACAGACAGGTTGTTTTCTATGAAGATGAATCTCTGGAAAGATAAATTCTTAACCTGGAATTTTACCAGGAATTAAAGTGGCACTAAAAAGCAAGCAAGCATGCTAATTGTGACTAGAGAAGCAATTGAGGATTTTTTTTTTAAAAAAAAAATCTATATCCAAGTTCTGTTTCATTTGCATTCACTATTTGATTAAACACATGACATAGTTAATTTCTCATATTTTTTCCCAAGTAGTTTCTGGAGAGAATGAAATCAAGCTTTTCCCTTCTTAAAGCAAGCCATCTCTACTTCACTCACTTCTTCATGTATGTTTGCTCTGCGTCTACTTCCTCTGTACCATAATTTGCCTAATTACCAAAAGCATCTGGAGGTTGGGAGTTTATGAATTTCCCTATATTTGGTGCAGAAGTTAAGGCAGGGGTGTCAAACTGCCGGCCCACAGGTCAGTTGCATCGTGTGGATGCTGCACCTACCCCTGCTTTGGCAATGCAAAAAAAGTCATAAAACGCCGTGACACATCACGTGATGCTGCGAGTTTGGCACCCATGAGTTAAGGCATCAGATTGAAAACTGGGAGACTGTAAGTCCTAGTTCCTCTTTGGGCTTGAAGCCAAGTGGCCAGTCATTCACTCAGCCAGAGACAGGAGGACATGGCATCCACTTCTGAAAAATCTTTCCAAGAAAATTGCAAAGATTTTTCCAGGCAGTCTCTGAAAGTTGGACATGATTGAACAAAAGAAAAATTTAACAGCTGAGCTGAATGTCCACTTACTGCCAGCTCCCATGTATCACACAATCAGTTGGGTTCTACTGCCAGCACAAAACTTACTTCCCAGATCTGAGAAAAGATGAGTTGTGATAATAGGCAGATGTTGTGATACACCCTTAGCATCTCTATTTTGCCACTGCTCTAGTTGATCTTTCAATTGCATTATCATTCACTTGCCACTTTCAAATCTAGCATAATGTATCCCATAAGGATTTGGGCTAGTGAGTAATTCCAAAACAACCATCAGCCTTTCTATTTCCATAAAATATTTCTCACCTAATTTTCTACAATTCTCTCCTAAATTTTTACATCAAAAAACAACAACCTACATATTAATCCCCCCCCAGATAAATTGAACAGCAGCTTGCAACAACATTATCTTGAAAAAGCTATCACTTCAGATACCTTTTAAACAAAGGGAGATTTTGATAATTACCCCTTTAAACATGATGAATATGATTATTTTGGTTCTGAATTTCAAATAATCTGGCTATCGAAATAATTTGTCCATATGAACAGTAAAACCCTTACAACTTAGTAAAAAAGGCTTACAACAGCTTTTAAAGGTGTGTTAGTGCACTTGAAGAAGAAATGACTTTGGATAATTTAAAAGATGGTTTTCTCATTTCAAGAGTTCATTGATAAGGAATAAACATGGACTATTCTTTAAATGGTTATTATTTAAAAATTCATAAATCGGGCAGTTGGCATCCATGTTATTTCACACATTGAATATCTCTCTAGTCAGATAACAGAAGTGTCATCAGAGACATTCCTCGGGACAGATGCTGGAGAAGCCCCTATCTGGGAAAGGGAAAACCCAGGTGGAACAAATTTGGATCACTTTTTTGGCTATCTTCATCACTTCAGGCAAACTGATGATTCAGCTCCATCGTTAAGTTGGCATTGGCTTAAGAGTTGTTACATGTGTAAAGTTTGAAGGGTAACTATACACAATTAATACTTGTATTACGTATAGTATCTTTGAATATTAATCATGTAGGTCAAATCCCAAAAACTAAAATATTGACATATGGAATCTACATTCTAAAAATAGATGAACACAGTGATAAAGCTATGTTACAACTGTTGACAGCAACCATAAACAGTTGAATGCTACATTTTTTTAAATACTAATTTTATTAAAAGTTATAATTAAATACTTACATAAATAAATAATAGAAAGTGCAGAAAAAAGAGAAAAAATAAGAACATAATCAAGAAAAACAAAGGAAATATATAAAGAAATTACTTTTCCATTTATCACACGTATAAACAATTAAAATACAGCAAATGATGTCTTCTCTTTATATACCATTTCTTATTTCTAAACAAATTCTTAAAGCCTCATCATTCAGTCTTGATCAACAAATGTCCACTAAGAGTTTAACAGACACAGCAGCATTTTAATCTTGATCAAAGAAACTAACTTTAAATTCTTTCCTTTTTACTTTCTTAATCTTTACTCTCTTCAAATAATTTCCATACACTTGATTTTGTTTCATTTTTCCTTTGTTACTGCTTGCAATTTTTTTCCAAAACTTTAATGACTCTCTTATAAAGTTGATACAAGAAAATTACTCAGGATACTCTCTTGATTTGTTTTTGTACATCCAGTGTGGCATTTTCCCCCACATCATTATTGTAACTTATGGTTTTAAATCCCCTTTCAAAGCACACTGAACTGTCTGGTAAAACATTTTCCTCTAATATTAAAGTTTTTATATTAATATGAATTTTTATATATTGTTGGTTGCCCAGATTACTTGATTATGAAGTTAGAGGCCATATGAATATTATGAATAAGTAAATAGTAAATAAACTTGCATTTTATAAGATTGAATTTTATGCAAGTTGTCCAGCATTCCTCTTTTACTATGATGTTCCTGAAGAAAAGACAAAAGATGAAATATTTAATATTGTAAAAGGTTGTCTATGTTTTATTCCATTTATATGCTGCTGAATTTGTAAGGAAAATAGTTCACACACTGATGTGCTTTTGTTGTATTATAATTTTTAATTTAATGACAATGGCAATATTAACGTTTTTATTTTTACGTACACTTCAGTGATTTTGCACTAAGGCTAGCCATATATAGTTAGAAATAAATATGTAAAAATAATCTATATAAATAAAAATGTAAATGTTCGTTTGTTCAAAATCTTAAATCTCCGAAAGTTCTTCACCAATTACTTTGAAATTTTGACACAATGTTGCATTCGAATACGCGTGTGTTTTTATATACCATTTATATAAATGTCAGACCTGTGACAGGTAAAAACAAAAAGGGCCAATCTTTAGAATTGTGCGGTTTAGATCTAGACACGGGTTGCTTCTCACATGGACAATTATATGTTGCGTGTTCTAGAGTTGGCAAACCAGACAATCTCTATATCTGCACAGACAATGGAACAACAAAAAATATTGTATACCCACAAGCATTGTGAAATTAAACATATTACAAACGTGCGCTTTCTCTTTTCTTTCTTTTCCATTTAACCAGACTGAGCCACAGCAACGCGTGGCCGGGTACAGCTAGTTGTAAAATAAATAGACAATTCTTTGTATCCATGGAGCAAATTTGCTTAACTGTGAAGCAATCATACATTTTAAATGAATATGGATGTTAATAATATTTTATTTTATGAGATACATTATATCCATTTATAGCTAATGTATTGTGAATAGTAAAGTTAGATCAATATAGCAGCTCAGCAGCATGCTATGGCTTTGATGTTCTCAGTGCTGCTGAACTCACAAAGCCTTCCCTGTCTGGTCTCCCTCTGATGTTTTATCTTTCACCTCCTACAATTTTGAGCCAGAGGGAACATATTTGGAAAACACCACTGCTCTAGCTGGATTTGTCATTGTGCTTACACAATTCCAATATAAAATGATTCTCTTCCCTCTTAGGGTATAGCAAGATATTCTTACAGCCAGTTTTTAAGAACTTAATGCTAAAATAACACATTGGATTACTAGTACCAAATGTGTTGTTCCCTCCAAGCTATTCTCTTCTCATAATATTCACCTCAGGATAAAGCTGCTTTTTGAATCAATGTTGTGGTTGCTTTATCTCAATATTATTTGGATCTCAAGTCTTCTGGATGATTTGAGGTAGATGATTTTGTTTAATTACTAATGGAAGGATTTGCATCCGTGTGTGGACTCACAGAGATACTTAATTTGTTGTCTACAGGAGGCCAAACCTACATGACCTTGGCTGCATTCAGATTAAGCAGGATCAGACCTGGTTAGAATTTCAGTGAAAACGATCAGGAAATTCCAGAGCTGTAGGTCAGATTGTGAGGTCAAAAACCAAACATTTTCAGGGAAGGTATGGAGAACTCAAGATGGCTATGCAAAAATGGAGCTGATGGCTATGGAAAAAACCAAAGAACTAGTGAGTAGACTTGGAATCTCTCTGGATAAGGAGAGCATAAGATATCACCCACATGTACTCCAGATGACTGCTCCTTGCAAGGAGACTGCAATATAGCAGTCTTTCATGGTTTTGAGTGCCAGGAAACTAAGGGATTAGCAATCTTGTTCACAACTGTGGAGGAGAATTTTAAAGGACACTGAGTTTGCAAACCTTACTTTTTAATCAATTTCACAAATGGCTGATTAACTACTTGCATGCTATTAGAGACCTTCAGAATGATGATTTAAAAAGTCTTTATCTTCAACTCTGAAAAAAAAATTATAAGCTTAAGAATTTAAGGAATCTGAAATAAACAGCAAAGAACTATATAAAATTTTGATCTTAGTTACAGTATAAATGGAATAAAGGATTCAGATAAATTTGGAATACAAATGTCACGGGCAACTCAGACTCAAAACATGAAGAAGAGTTACAAGAGACTGATCAGCCTGAGCGGATTTAGTTGGAAGAGTTTTAGGCAGAGAAAACAGTGCAACAAACAATCAAAACCATCCTGAAAATGGAGATAGGGTTGTTCATACCGGTAATTCCAGAATTTCACTTTTAATGTTTCCTTGCCAGAAGAACTATGAGAATATATATAGAAATTAGCTTTTAGTAAATGTTCCAACATAAAAAGGATAATAGATTTACAAATAACAAATTGCCTTTTAATTTGATACCAAATGTTAATCATAGAATGGGTGGAACAAAACCATCATATCTTTAATTTTTTCTGAAAATGGAAGATTTCCAAATAACTTTTATAATTTAAGTATTTCATAAGATGGGTGGTTGGTTGTATAGATAAACATTTTTCCAGAATAACAATAATATTGCACTGAAATTAAAATAGGCATGTACTCAAATTTAATCAGATATCCATATTTCATGTCATTCTTTTTATGAGCAATTTTGAATTTCATGTTGAATATTGTTTACCTTTCTGCGTTACTTGTCACTTGCTTTCAGATACCAATCTCTGTGGATAATAACTAATGGTGCTGTAACAAAAAGCAAGCTGCTGCAACAGATGTTCCTGTTCCCATCCTTTCTTTTGTAAATTCCCTGAAGGGTCCTCAAAGAGTATTTGGGGGACCTCTTAAATAACGTGAGCTATGTTTTAGGAATTCAGTAAGAGGGAAAAAATACTGAATATGATTTTATAATACTTCCTTTTTTATTGTCACCCTATAAGGCACACCTGACAAGGTTTAGTTGGTTCCATCTAGCCCATGGGTAGGCAACCTTGGTCTTTTATGACTCGTGGACTTCAGTTGGCTCAGGAATTCTGGGAGTTGAAGTCCACGAGTCATAAAAGAGCCAAGGTTGCCTACCCCTGATCTAGCCCACGGGAGCTTTAGTGATAATACAAGAAACTGCAGAAGGAAGAAGAAAAAGGGGAAGATCCAGAGCTCTAATGCCCTTTGACTGCCATAGTGCTGGATATAATTTATCTGTTATCTATAAAATACCAGTTTATGCTAGATAAATATTGTAATAAATTACAGGTAGTCCTCAACTTATGACCACAATTGAGCCCAAAATTTATATTGCTAAGTGAGGCAGTGGTTCAGTGAGTTTTGCCCTATTTTACAACCTTCCTTGCAACAGTTATTAAGTGAATCACTACAGTTGTTAAGTTAGTAACACAATGTTAAGTGAATCTGCTTATCAGAAGGTGATGTCATGATCCTGGAACACTGCAACCATCATAAATATGGGACAGGTGCCAAACGTCCCAAACATCCCATTGGGGATGCTTCAATGGATGCTGCAATGGATGCTGTAAATGTGAAAAATGGTCATAAATCACTTTTTTCAGCACTGCTGTAACTTCAAATGGTTACTAAATGAATGGTTGCAAGTTGAGGATTATCTGTACACTGCAGTTAACAGTTTTCAAAATATTTTACATTCTCTTCAGCTTCTGGAGGTTTCATTGGAGATTCTCAATGACACAAATAACACAATACAAGTTTTCCACTACTGTTAATTTGCTTATAGCATATGTAACTGGAGGGGAATGTTGAATTTGCTCTAAGACACCATTACAATTTAAAATTTACACTGGATCATATGAAGCTAAATCTAACACGTAAATCTTACAGTGTAATTCTCAGCAATGTATGAAGTTTCTGTGGCTGACAATGTCTTTTTTTGAAGTAGACATTAGAGTAAAAATTGGCCTAAACAATGAGAATAATGGAGCTCCATTGATTAATATTAGCATTATGCATGATTTGGATTCCAAGGTGGTTCCAAGAACACCAAAAGCAATCAGGATGTATGTGTTGTCAACTCTTTAAAGAAGTTAAATTTGTTTTCTTAGGCCATGCAAGCCCAGGAAGATATATGTTTGCTGTAAGTAGGTTCCAAATAAATAAATAAATGCTCTGATGATACCCATGCATATTCTGAATAATCTTTTACTCTTTGAATCCAAGACAGTCTATCCCCTTCAGTTGAGAATTTTTAATTAATTCTCACTCCTATAATTCATTCCAGAACCTTAGGAGCAATGACAAGGAAAGGAGGTAGAACTCTTGTGATGGAGAGGGACTTAGTGTGTAAACAGCACTTTTTCACTTGCCCAGCTCTTGCATTACAATAATGCATTGTAAGGTTGTGAGAGGCTATGGGATCCAGATAGTGGATGAATTCAGTGGTAGTGAATTAGAGGCAGTACAGTTCAGAGGTGGGTGATATGAAAAGGAAACATTTCAAAGAGGCTCTATCTTAATTGGTTTCTATAAGTCTGCCTGGGAACTTCCATATACAGATTGTGGTTTGGTTTGGTTTTTTACTCTAACTAGTATTAAAATGTCTTTCTGAAATCAGTGTGGTTCTCACTTGAGTTTCCAAATAATAGTAAATGGTGTTTGCTGTGTTTTAAACTGTTTGTGGAAGGCAGTTGGAAGGAAGTCAAGCTATTTCAGTCATGAGGATGTTCCAAAGAGGCAGTATCGCTACCAAGAAGAGATGCCTCTTGGTTTTGGCCACCAAGCCCACCCTGCAGGGAACCATATGTTGCTTCTCTTGGAAAAATGATATGGATCAGGGTAATTCTACCAGGAGAGTCCATCCTGAAGGTACCCTAGTGCCAAACTGTAGAAGACTTTATGGTACCTTAAATTGTATCCAGAAACCTATGGGTAACCAATGCAAGGTCAACTGGTTTGTAGCAGAGATGTCATTTGCTCCTAACTTCTGGGTTCAGTGAACACAAAGGCTGCTGGATCATTTGTAGCTCTGGGTGGTTTTTAAGAGCAGCCCTAAGTACAGCATGTTATGATAGTCCAAATGGATAGTGATAAGGGCATGAGCCACTATAGCAAAGTCCTCCCACCCCAGGGAAGCTGGCCAAAATCCCCCTGGTCACTGCCTCCAATTACTGTTTATGCAGAAGGTATGAATATAAAGTAGTAAGAATGAGTTATTGTGTTCTTAGAGAGTGAGTTGTAGCCAGTAGGGGGCATACAGTAGGGTAGAGCAATTAGGCTTGATTTATTTTAAAGCAACAGCCTGAGGTCTTCAAGAATGCATCCCCATTTGGCACTTAGTATTACCCATAGTGAGAAATACTGAAATCCTTCAAGGTCCAGAGATTCTCGGTCGCTGATCTATTTTCCAGTTTCATTTAGAACCAAAGACAATTTTATTTTTAGCACCAGCCAGCAATATTGCAAGAGATCAGCAGGATTTTCTGTTGATTCCTCTGCAGTCAGTTGAATGATGGGTGACTGGCAATATTTGCAAAGGGGGAATCGGAGGCCTATTAATAAGGATGTTTCAGTGGCATCCTATCTTGACAACATCTTCTTTATCCAAAGTACAGAAGAACATTTACTTTAGCTAGGTATGATATGTTGCCTTCTGCAGGGTTAGAAGAGAGATTTCATTGTATACTTATGCAGGAAAGTTGCTCTCCTGTCTGTTTGGAAGAACGTGAACCAATTATTCATGTCTTCTTTTACTGTCCTTTAATGTGGGACTTAATTATACTTCCATTACGAAACTATCCAGGGAATTCAGAATATCCCTTTATCTTCTTTTATTTGATAAGTGAATGACAGTTTCTAGGAGAGCTGCAATATTCTGCTGTCTCACCACTGCAACACCGAATCTTGCAGCTTTGCTATGTAGCGTAATTAGGACATCATTTCATAGAGTTTTAATGTAATCAATCAATCAGAATAGAGCTGAAAGTGACCTGGGAGATCTTCTAGTCCAGCCCCTTCCTCAAGCAGGAGACCCTATACCATTTCAGACAAGAGACTGTCCAGACTCTTCTTAAAAACCTCCAGTGATGAAGCATCCACAATGTCTGAAGGCAAGCTGTTCCACTGGTTAATTGTCCTCACTATTGGGAAGTTTCTCCAGTTGCTTCTCTCCTTGATTAGTTTCCATCCATTGTTTCTTGTCTTGCCTTCTGGTGCTTTGGAAAATAAATTGACCCCCTCCTCCTCTGTGGCAGCCTCTCAAATACTGGAATACTGATATCATGCCCCCCCTAGTCCTTCTTTTCTCTAGACTGGTCATACCCAAATCCTGCAACCATTCTTCATATGTTTTAGTCTCCGGGCCTTTAAATCATCTTAGTTGGTCTTCTTTGCACTTTTTCCAAAGTCTCAAAAAAACTTTTTTTGTAATGTGGTGACCAAAACTGGATGCAGTATTCCAGGTGTGGCCTTATTAAGGCTTTATAACAGTGGTTCTCAACCTTTTTAATGCCGCGACCCCAACCGGTCGTAAGTCGAGGAATAAACCGGTCGTAAGTCGAGGAATAAACCGGTCATAAGTCGAGGACTAAACCGGTCATAAGTTGAGGACTACCCAACCGGTCGTAAGTCGAGGACTTTCCCTGCCCGGGAGCGCCGCGCATGCGTGGTTCCGCCCCCTGCGCCAGCCGAGGCGTAGCTGGCAAGCGGCAGAGACGGAGCAGGCCGACCACCAGCTGGCCCAGCCCAAGGGAGGTAAGGCAACCGCCGGAAAAGGGGAAAAAATGGGGACAAAAAAAATGGACAAAAAAAATGGCGGACAGCCTTGCTTGGCGACCCCTGTAAAATGGTCAATAGACCCCAAATGGGGTCCTGACCCACAGGTTGAGAACCACTGCTTTATAAAGTGGTACTAATACTTCATCATTATTTATTATTTATTATTTTAAACTTTAGATTGCAAAGGAACTGTATGTTATATGATTACTGAGCATGAATAAATAAACTAAATGCAAGGCCTCTTTGAATTAAAAGCTCTATTCAATAGTTATATATTTGCATGATTAGAACTATATAAAGAAAAGCCTACACACATTAAGGAATAAACATCTGAAGCAGGCTGCCTTCTTCATTCTGTTAGCCTCTCTAGATTATAAAAGGATATGAATCAGGGTGTCTGCCAGCTTTGGACCAAAAAATCAAGATAGCCAGTCCAATGTACTATAATCTCAACTGTTTTTTTAAAATGCATTACACAGTAAGAATGTGTGAGACCCATGGAAAATATATAAAAATTAAAATATTGAGAAATCAAAAGAATAAAAGTAAGAGTAACAAGTTGAGAAACAAGTATTGTGGAAAACACTTGACAATTGGAAAATGGATTTGAAATTTTGAGGTAGACTCTGGACAATTCAATCTGGAAAAAGTCAATGGAACCATTTATAGTAGAAGCTATTATATTATTTGGCATTACAAGTATGGGATGGAGATAATAGTATTCATTATTTAGGAAAGTTGGGTTTGTGAAGTTGAATGGGCAGATGACTGGGAGTGATGACAGATAAGAAATATTAGCTACAAGGAAGGGCAAATTGCAAGTAACCTATGAAACTAAGTAATACACCTTTTTTCAGAATCAAAAATCTGGCTAATATAATGGTCAAACCATGTTGTTCTGACCACTACATTTTCAGTTTTTTTAAACTCTTTGTGGAATTTGATTTTTTTCCAAGGGTTGTCAAGCTTTTTAGAAATTTAGATTTATTTATTTTTTTTGAAAATTTCACTGGTATCAACCTTGGAAATCTGAAGATTTCAGCAACATATTCCATGGGTCTGAAGGTTCAGTTCATTAGCTGATTGGGCTACTCTTCCCAAGAGGTCAAACTGGAACAAGATTTAAAAGAGAGTGTTTTTTTCCAGAAAGTGATGATTCAGGTAGAAAAAGAAGAATCAACATAGTTCTGGAGTTTTGTAATTTACTGGCCAGGAACACTACAAAATTAAATTATTCCATGAAATAGCCTGCATGCTAATAACCACTGCAGTACTGATACAATTATTATTTGAAGCCATCTGCTATATATAGTGCAACCTCTCTTTTAGTGAATTTTTGGGATGGTGAGGGAAAAGTGATATAGTATAGGTAGACCAAACAAAAAACATAATCAGATGAGCAATTTATACTTTACTTTCAATCTATAATTAACAGAATTTTGCAAATCTAAATTTACATCTCTCCCCCATTACCTTTCGCAAATTCTTCTGTGTCTTTTGCCCATCCACATTCCTGCTGCAGATTCAGCTGCCTTTATCTGACTGTTCTCTTGGCTGGGTGTTTTTGTCATGTCTCCCAATGTCATTCTCACATACTATTTACACGTAGTAAATTGAGTCTTATATTCTTAAATGGGTATGGCCATCGGATATTTGGAGCATATTTAGATTGTGGTATTTAGATATTAATTCCTAGGTATTTAGGTAGAATAATAGAATAGAATAATAACTTTATTGAATGTACACTAATCGGCATACATTAAAGTGAAATTTCATTACATTCAGCTCTCAAAGGGTCACCACCTCCGATATACACTACATAAATATGACAAAAATAAATAAATAAATAAATAAATAAATAAATAAATAAATACAGAATTACGCGTATACGCACATATATTATATGACACAAAGAAACAACAGTCTAGTTCAGGTTATGTATACATGTGCATGGCGAGAAAAATGATTCTTGCAAGTTTACCAGATGGATGGCATAGGGAACAAAGCTATTACAGAATCGGGTAGTCCTGCTAGAAGGTAGTGAGAAAGCACTAATGCATCCTTGTTCTTTTTTATGGTTTGTGAATTCATCTTGCATTAGATTTTTGGAAGAATTTGAAAGAACGGTCCTATATCTAATTTGGACATTATTCATAAAAGATTGGAAATGGAACAGCATTTCATTTAGAAATTATTTGCCCATTAACATGACAAGATCTTCAGAGGTAATTGTAAGAGGAGTGCTATTTGTGGTCAAATATGTTTGTCACATATGCACTATGTGTAGAAAGTGTGCAGAAAACCATTATTTTAACTGTCATTTTCATTTTTAAAAGATAAAAACTCAAATTTAACTGTCATAACTTCTTAGAATTTTGACTACTTCTCTCCAGTGTTCAAGAATTTTGTTCTACTGATTTAAATTAGAATATATGCCATGTTTCAATTGCTTCATGTGACTTACAGTAGATAAAATATGTTAATTTGTGTAAATGCTTTTCTGAGTGCAAATGCTTATGCTGAAAGCACACTTATCTTTAAAGCTGCATGTCTTTCATTCTTGGTTTCTTTTATATGCACATTTTATGTTTTAATGCATGTCTTAATATTTTAGGAGACTTTTTAAAGAGAATATTTGAAGCTACATAGAGTAGTTCTCCTAACTTCATAAATATTCATGAGTTCATAGAAAATCTTGTTTGAATTGCGAGTTTTCTTCTGTTTTTATGCTACTGTTTTTGTGCTTTCTTTCATTGCCATAAATTAGCAAATCTGGAAAACTGGTTCTGCTGACATGATAAATCATTGTGTAACAGAAAAATAAAACTATTTTTATGGTTATCATCTGTTAGCTCCTACATCTTTGAATCAGTAAGTCTCAGGTTCTATTTACATGACATGCTTAACTAGATTAACGGGGTTTACCATATCATGGCAACATTTAAACAAACCAGCAGTGAACTAGAGGAGGGTTATCTGTAGAGTTGAGTGGCTTAACAGGCCATTATTCTCTGTCCCTTCTACTGAAACAGAGATAAAGTCTCAGGATGGCTAATGTGTATGGGTATGTATGAGGGAGAATATATGGAATGGCAAAAAAAATATGGTGGTTAAACTTTTCTGTGCAGTCCACAGTACTGCCAAATGTAGTTGAGGCCTACGAATTTTAAAACTTTTTTTTTTAATTAGGATAAAGAAAATGGCAAGGATGTTACAGTTTTGTAGCTTTCTTTAAGGCCTATGGGAGAACTTGGGAAATGGTTACACTCTCCTGATGAGTTGGTTAATTGTGGGAGCAGCTAAATTAATTATTTTCATCACAGACAATTGCCATAAACAATGTTAGTATACTGCAATGCTGCAATTATTTCTCTTCAAACATTATTATTAAAACAGATACTTAAAACTGGTCCAGATATTCTGGCATAAGGAGAGATCTGAGACATTTTTCTCTTTGAAAGACAAAGCATTCATTTGTTCATTCGTTCATTCATTCATTCGGTTTATGCACCACCCAAGATCTTATGCTTAATAGTATTTCTAAAACAGAACATAGTACAGAAATCAGAATTAAGTTTAATTAAAATAGTACAATTTAAAATTAATTCACCAGATTAAGTATTAAAATTAACGAGCTAAAATGTGTTCAGCATAGCATGGTTGGTGATAATTAATTTGCATATTTATTATACCTTGCTCTGAAGAGGTAGATGACCTTTCCCTCTGCTTTTATGTACTGTAGATGTTGAATAAGATAGAGGGGAAAAATTGATCCTGAGTACCAATGGGTCTGTCTTCCCCTCTACCCTAAAACTATTATTTGAACATACCTGAACAATAGGAGTGGGACTTCCAGCTCGAATACAACTTAAAGCCCCTTCCTTGGCCAATTTTATCAGCAAGGTGAGTCAGAGGGCCAGTTCACAAGTGGTGTAGCTAAAATTTCAGAGGACTCTGTGCATTTGCTTCAAAGCATGGATTCGAAAACATTCCAGGTAACAGCCCAAGATGTCACCCTATCATCTTAGTAGATTCTGTACATCCAGTTTTTAATTTGAAGTAAAGTGAACAATTTTATCCATGAAAAGCTCAGCCAGACAATTGCAGTTTACTAGATTATGATTATCCTGAGGTTACAACCATTTGTTCAGTGACTATTCAAAGGTAGGAAAGTACTGAATGGATGATATTTACAACTGGTCCTTGAAATACTGACCATTGCAATAACCTTGTGGTCATGTATTTGGATTTGGACACTGGGCAACTGACTGGCACAATGGTTGCTGCATTCCATGTCATATAGTTGCCATTTGTGACCTTCCCTGCCAGCTTCCCACAAGCAAAGTCAATGGATAAGCCAGCAGGGAAGATTGCAGATTGTTTGTGTAAGCAAATTGTTTTCTCTTCTAAGGAGTCTCACTACAGAGTAAAAGATTCTTGTATGTTGTAGTGTATCCCTGCTCATAGCATCCCGTCTGCACTCCGTAGTACTCACCTGTCCAGCTTTACTTGGACCAAACCACACCTTCTCTGCCTTACCACACACATGTCACCCTACAGTACCCTCCCTTCTGCCCAACTGCATTTGTGCTAGAATACCCACCTGTGGATCTGGATACAGTCCATAGTTCTCACTTCCTTGCCCCTTACTTAATGGCGCATAATCCTTATTTAACAATGGCAACTGGGATTGCCATTTCTAAGTGATGTGGTCACATGATCTTGCATTTTACAACCACATTGCTTAATAACAAGAATTCTGGTCAGGTGAAATTTACCTTTCCTACTGCACTCTCATTGTCCTCAAATTCTGGACTGTAGCTCTTCTGGAGAATTGTTGGGCAAACAGAGATGGTGAAAAGTGGAAAATCCTACTGTGTCAGACAAAACTTTGTTACCCAAGATGTTTTAGAAAAATTCTAAAAATAGAAATGCTACACAAGAGATTTCTGTTTCTTAACAGTCACTGAACATTTATGTTATTATTATTATTATTATTTATTAAATTTATATCCCGCCCTTCTCCTTGCGGACTCAGGGCGGCTAACAATCAGATAAAATACAAAAATACAAAACACATTTAGAATTAATTAAAAAGAAATATTTAGATCTGATCCGATTAAAAGTGATTAAAACCCCTTTAAAATCCCTTAGGCCAGTCCCGCAAGCTGGAACAACCATGTCCTGAGGGCGCGGCGGAAGGAAGGGAGATCAGGGATCACCCTGATCTCTGGGGGCAGTTCGTTCCAGAGGGTGGGAGCTCCCACAGAGAAGGCCCTCCCCCTTGGGGTCGCCAGCCGGCACTGTCTGGCTGACGGCACCCTGAGGAGACCCACTCTGTGGGAGCATACAGGTCGGTGGGAGGTAATCTGTGGCAGGAGGCG
>NW_015387954.1:103987-122819 GCF_001527695.2 Protobothrops mucrosquamatus | reverse complement strand
CATCACGTCAAGGGCATCATTGGGGTGGCCCGGGGTGGATATGTACAGCTGAGTATCATCAGCGTACTGATGGAAATCCACCCCGAAGCCACGAATGATCTCCCCCAGCGGCTTCACATAAATATTGAACAGAAGTGGAGAGAGGACCGACCCCTGTGGGACCCCACAAGTTAGGGGCCTTGGGGTCGACCTCTGTCCCTCTGCCAATACAGACTGCTTACTACATATATTAAACCTTTATATTACTACATATATTAAACCTTTATATTACTACATATATTAAACCTTTATATTACAGATGTTTCCTTCTTTATTTAAAATGAGAAGCTGATACTAAATTTAAAATCCTTTCTTTAGAAATGGTGTTAAGAGTTTGCACAGTTTTTCCAAGAGGAGACAACGTTCCTTTTCATTGGTTTAACCAGCCTCCACATATAACAACTTTATCTGATAAAATTCTACCAAATCAGATTGGTCTTGTGCTGAAATCTTCATGGAAAACAAAATAAAAATATTTATTTAGTAGTGTAAATTCTGTTCTTCTATTATCTTTGCATATCCAGTCCAACATGGGAGAGCAGTAAGCAGTTTTTTCCCTCTCCTCTCCTCTCCTCTCCTCTCCTCTCCTCATTGTGCTGGTGACATAAGTGAAGAAATGGTTTCTACTGTAAGAGGGAGATTGTCTCCAGTAGGAAGCCTTCATGTGCATGGGGACATTTTCGTATGAGCTGGAACTCTGGTTACTGTTTCTGTTGCAGTGGCTATATGTGGAGTTATAGATTTAACTGAGCTGTATGTGAAGTGATTGGCTCTTACTTAGATTATTAGATGAAAAAGAGAGGCAAAGAAATGACCTCCTCTTTTCTTGTATTAAAATGAGCGTGCAAACACCAGAACAAGGCTAAAGGTCATACTCAAGACTAGCATTGGTTAAATAAAGTGTTAACCAAGACTAGCATTGGTTAAATAAAGAAAATAAAATTTCTGTTCGGAGATAATAATTCATTGTGCCTCATCATTTATAAGATGGAATGCATACCATGTAAGGGGAAAATGAAAGTCATGTTCACTGCTGTAGAATTTACAGAGTTTAGTGCCAGATGATAATAAATGCCCAGTCAACAGTAATACTAGTCTGTGTAATGAGAACATCAGTGTAGATAAATCACACATTATTGAAAACATTTTTCCTTAGTAAAAGGAAAATAAAATGTGCTAGCTGGATATTATTCACTGTTGATTCTTCACATGTAGTAATTGAGTTTAGCATGTTGGCCATTTAAGCCAACAGTTGTGAAAATGGGACTTTTGTAGATTATGTTTTAGTGTTTCACTCTATTATATTAAATGATAAGAAAGGATATCAGAAATATAGTAAAAGTCTCAGAAATTTGAATTGGAAATTATTTCATTAAACTATGTAAAAATACACGCGGTTATTACAGTTACTTTGTAAGTTAAGATCTTGTAATTTAGATTTTAAATCTCATAATTTCCACAGTTCAAATACTGAAATGATTTGCCTTTAAACCATTAAAAAAACTTGAATTATAATGTGGGTCACTTTTGCTGTGGATATCCTATGTAACAGCTTAACACTGGCCATTATAAATTCAGTGTTCTGCCCTTACTCTGTTATTGTTGATGCCATCCTTATAGCTTTTCAACTCCAACAGAAAAAAGTATCTCTTCACCTCAAGCTTCAGGTAAATTTGTGCTGCTGCATCTTTTGTTTTGCTACATTAATCTGGCCTTATTGACTGCCAGGGTCTGCAGCATGCCCCTTCTGCTGATGCAGGTGGGCCAGGCTAAGGGTGAGGTGGTTCCTCAGAGAGCCTAGACCAGGGGTAGGCAACCTATGCAGCCTGAGCATAGCTGGCTCAGGAATTCTGGGAGTTGAAGTCCACGAGTCATAAAAGAGCCAAGGTTGCCTACTCCTGGCCTAGACCCATGCTATGAAGCGCTTTAAAGGTGATAATCAACACTTTGGATTGGAATACAATTCCAATTTAATTGAATAGTGTTTCTTCCTCCTAATTTTCTGGTTTATTCAGAGGATGTCTGGTGCAAAACTTAAGAGAGATAGGCAGCAGATTAATACTGGATGCAGGGAGAGGGAAAATCTTCATAACTGGTTTCTGCAGATAATTCTAAGATAACACATGGGAAAACAGCACTGCGTAGAATTGTTGTCTGTGGTTTTTTTTTTTTGCTCTTTCTAATTGGTGAGAGGAAGATTGCCTTAAACTTAAGTTCCTTCTTTTCTGTAAACATGTCAATATCAATATACACATACACACACACAGCATGCTTGATTTATTCAAAATTTTAAAAAATGGTTTTTGTAATTAAAATGTCCGTCCTATTAGTTTTTACACTTAATTTTTCTGTTATATGTAAAAGAGTAAATAGCAAAGTAACTACTCTATGGTAGACCAATTCTGGAAAACTGAGCCAGCAGGATAATTTATGAAAAATAATTTTCTGTATACAGGTAGTCCTCGACTTAGGACCACAACTGAGCCCAAAATTTATGTTGCTAAGTGAGACATTTGTTAAGTGAGTTTTGCCCCATTTTACAACCTTTCTTCCCACAGTTTTTAAATGAAACAATGTAGTTGTTAAGTTAGTAACAGGGTTGTTAAGTGAATCTGGGTTCCCCATTGACTTTGCTTGTCAGAAGGTCACAAAAGGCAATCTAGATCAGGGCTTTTCAACCTTTTCAGAGATTGTACCACTTTTATGATATGGCAATATTCGAATACCATCAGTCGCCTAGCAGGTGGGCGTGGCCTGCTCAATGCCGCTCACTGGACACAGCTGTTTCGAGACAGTTGGGTCGGAACAGAACAAGTCGCACTGGCTAACTCGATGTGGGGACAACTCGGTGCCCCACAAACTCTTCGCCTCCCCAAACTGCTAGCAGCCAAGCACATGGGTATGCACACACACATGCACACACACTGCATGCCAGGTTTGGGGACTTTTATCCACAGAGGAAGGAGAGGGCCTTCTCCCCAAGCCCAGGCATGATTGGCAATTTACTAGCTCAGACGTGGATACAAGTGCCCAAGCTTGGAATGAGTGTGTGTGTGTGTGTGTGTGTGTGTAGCATGCTAAAGAGATGTTCTTTTCCCAATCTCAGACATCGTTGGTGTTTCCCTGTTTGGTGCCCCCTCCTGGCAAAGCAGGAGGTGGAGGACATTTGCAGGAAGCAGTTTCCTCCGAGTCCAACTTCTATCTTGACAGATCTCTGGAGAGCAAGAGGAGGTGGCAGGGAAGCAGTACTCCTGGGTCCTGCACAAGGGAGTCTGGCCCTTCTCTAAAGTGATTTCCCATTTCCAGTTGTGCGTGGTAAGGATGCTGACTTGTTGGGGCAGCCTTCCCTCACACAGCTCCCCTGCCACCCCTTCCTCCTCTCCAGAGATCTGCAGGGGAGACAGAGATCTGGAGGGAAAGGTGCAGCCTCAATACTGACCACTTCTACCTCTCCAAGCCCTCCTCAATTAAATGTACAATACATATAAATTAAAACACAGCCAAAAAGAAAACATACCGTAGTTAAATCACTAATTACAGCTCTTCACATATTTTCTGGAAAAAACACCTTTATTGATGTTAGGTAGGAAGAGCAAACCTTATTAAGGAACTCTTAACAGGAAGGGAATTGAAGACCCCAAAAGGTCTTGCTCTTTCTAATTTGCCTTCCCTTTGAGCCTTTAGTACTCATTATTTTATTATTATGTATTTAAGAAGATCAAAAGCCTCCATAGCTCAGGATACTCACCTTAAAATCAGAACCCAGAAAAATTTAGTTGATCCACTACCACCCAATGAAGAATGAAGATAATCTTTGGGCCCTGAGAGCATGCAGATGTCCAGTCAGAATATTAGTGGCACACCTGTCAGCAACTGGAAGTTCATAAATCCATGCACTTCCCTTCCCTGTCTCACAACTCAATCCATACATCCTTTAATTTTCAGACACATCTTTTTCTCATATGCTCCTTTAAAAACCCACAAGGTATACTGTAACTAGCAGGAAAAATAAATCTAGCACTCCTGAATTCTTTCCCCAAGGGGGAAAGGAAACTTCACAGCCTGCAGGTTCCTAGCAAAGTCATCAAAGAATGTAGTTGTTGTTGCTAAAGGCAAGAATAAATAACGAATCAATTTTGCAGCTCTCTCCTGTATTACATCCTCTTACCTCCAGAATGTGGACTGGGATTGCACAAGGAGCTAGGCTAAAATCCGGTTGAGTAATTTGCAGCCAGGTGTTCAGAACAGACCTTGCCAATGTGATCTTAATAGCCCAGGAAGGGATAGGAAAACCCATGGAAAACTTTGCAGTCAACAAATCATGGTGGACTACGCTTTCTTTGCCCTATTTTGATTCTCCTCCCCAGCAGCAGCCCATTGATTTCAGAACCTCATGGCCACAAAGATAGAAGCCTTCAGCCTCCCAATCCCTGCTTATAGAGGGATTTGCATTTTGGCCAGAGTCAGGCCATATGTCGCCAATCAAAGGAAAACCCTGAATCCAGTGGGCCAGAAGGCAGCCCAGCCACCGTGCCCCTCTGTTTTCTTCTTGCCCCCTGGGCACAGATGCAGTCACTGCTCGTCACCATAGCTGGGGCGAGACTTGCAAGTATCTCCGTCCTCTTTGTCCTGCAAAGCGGCACACCCCTGGTGCTCATTAATTATCACCGGCATAGATCTGCCAGCTTCGTTCTGCAAAGTGTGGCTCACCCGGCGCTCTTGCCTGCCACTATGCCGGTAGGCCCATTGGAATCAGGAAGGCTCTGAGGAGGTAGCTGCGGGGGGGGGGGGAGGAATCAGGAGGCTTTTCAGCCAGGTGCCACCAGGCCTGCAAACGCGGCGCTGCCCCTCCCCTTTCCAACCCCGAAATTCCAGAGTAAAGCTGGGCAGCCTTTGTGGGCCACTGACAAGCTGCAAATCTGCTGTAGTCTCGACTGCTGCTTTCTTCCTTGGCAGGGTGAGGCTGGAGTGCGTGGCCTTTAGTCGGGGCTGCTGGCATAGCAGTGGGTGGGAGCTCTGGGGGAGCGCCATTTTGCAGGATGGAGGTACTTGCAAATCCCACCTCAGCTATGGTGAAGAGCAGCAACTGTGTCTGTGCCCAGGGGGCAAGGAAAAGGAAACAGAGGGTCGCGGGGCTGGCCCTCTGGATTCAGGGTTTTCCATTAATTGCAAGTTGGGGTGGGCTGGCCCCTCGCTGTCTCCAGGGCGGCCCCGGGCCAAATGTAAACACCCCCACGGGCATGTCTATCCCCTCCTCATCTTTTTGTCTTCAGTGTAGTTGCAACTGACTCCTTTCCCCAGACTGTGCGCAGCTTCCAGAAGCGCCAGTTAGCTGGAGCCTGGCGCAGATCCTGGGTGCTCAACTAAGTCCCGGCAACACCCCGGCTCCAGCTGGCTCTCCCAGAGGCCTGTGCTACATTGCTGCCGCTTCAGTTCATCCCCACGCTACACTTTTACACTTTTTTAAACACATTTTTACAGTGCTTTTCAACCCATCATAAGCATACCATCTGCCAGGTATCAACGTACAACCGGTGGTACGTGTACCACCAGTTGAAAAGTCCTGATGTAGATGACCCCAGGACACTGCCACCATCATAAATATGAGTCAGTTGCCAGACATCTGAATTTTGATCATGTGACCATGGGGATGCTGCAAGGGTCGTAAGGGTGAAAAATGGTCAAAAGTAACTTTTTCCAGTGCTGTTGTAACTTCAAACGGTCACTAAATGAACTGTTGCAAATGAACTGTACTGTATACTGTTTGTAAGATTACAACTGCTATGTAGAACCTTTCTCTGTAAAGGTTTGCCTCACAGTTACTTCCTGCTCTAAAAACTCTTTTCATGTGCTCCTACTGCCACTAAAAAGCAATTCACTTCTTTCAAGTGAAGGTGCATTAAGTTATAATTGCCAGTTTAGTCCATGCTCTGTTCATTTGATTTTGTTTCAGACTGGATGTTTTATTATCAACTAGGAGGAATCACAGATTGCATTTGCAGCTCCAGGTTATTTCAAAGGACACCTTGTGTTTTACTATAATAAAAAGAAGGAATTAAAGAAAAAATATGTGCTGTTCTAGTGTGATACAATAAAAAAATGAAGTAGTGAAAGGATATATTTTTGTGTGGTTTGAGAAGGTGCACTATGTCTACTCAATTTAGTGGCATTCTGCCTTTCCGGTTAGACTGAAGCAACTTAATAAGTATTGCACTTGTCCCGCAGATACACTTCATGTTCATTCTTATTATATGAGTAAAGTTCTTTTTTTTATTATTACTATTTCAGCTTTTGGAATGAAGAGAAAAAAACAAGAATCTTTTAGATGGATGAATATCACCAGCTTTTTATTTGCTTTTCAAGTTCTGAAATTTTTAACTATTCATTAGTTAACATTTTCAACTGTTATGTACTGATATCTAAATGAGCTTTGCCAGGGGACAAGATGTCCAACGATGCAGGGTTTCCTGGTCTATACCTCTGATATGTTGGGGCACCCTACCAGGGCAGTGGGTTGGGAAAAGATTTAAAGGATTAGTGAGAAATTTTCAAATTCCAGAAGTTTGAAACACAGGGATGACCGTGTAACCAAACAAAATGAGGCAGCTCCCTCACATGACAAAAACGTTGTAAGGAGGAACAAGCAATCAGAGGAATGGAGAGATTGTTGTATAATGCAGTCTATCTATAATATTTATATCTACACAGCCTTGTTTGTTGTTGGGCATCAGCTTGCCTTCCATCTCAAGATGGAAAACAACTCAGGACAACCTAATGTCGGATAAATATTTGCAAAGTTCATAATTATTTTGTTTATTTAATGTCATCGTATGCCTGTTGCTCTCTAACTTAGAGGTTAATAATTTGATTATGTTATAGCTTGTTTGTTTCTTTAAAACAGATTTAAAACAAGTTTCCTTTTCTGACCTATGTTCATGTCCCCTCCCTCATCTTTCAATTATAAGATGCATTCTTTATATGTATACATTAGAAAAACTTTTAATTAGAATGAAAGCAAGCATACTAAGTGCGATGGAAGCATTTTTGATGTATATTCTTTGTGCAGAATTCATTGTCTTATATGGCAGTGAGACACTCATTTCAATTAAATCCACTGTGGAATATCAATGCTTGACTTCATCAATAGTAATTCAAATAGGTCTATTTGTTTGAACTGCTGATTGCTTTGATCTGATTTTTCAGTTCTTGATGTTAGGATTGCCACCAGACTATTAATAGTTTTAGTTTTATTTAGCCATCTGATTTTAGAGTAATTGGCAGAGAAATGGCAATTAGGATCAATTTAGAAGTTCCATTCTCTCACAGCCAGTGGTGACTGCCTCCATGACAATCCTGTGGTAGCATACTTTCTTGACATAATAATGATCTATAAAAAGGAAGGAATAATCCTATTCTGATTCCCTTTCCCTTGTGAGGATAGCAACAATATGCTCACACTGCCAGTATTATGCTATGGTTATCAAAGGACGAGGTAATCATTTGCAGGAATAAATGCCATTTAAAGATAGATGCTGTATCATAAGATGTGGAATGGAAATAATTGTTTAGGTTATTAACGCACTTAGTTGCAGATAATCTACTAATCCAACACCAATGAAAGAACAGTGGGCTTCATTGCTTCATTTTAAGTATTGCTTGCTGCATCTGTTTGAAGTGTTTTCTCCTTTGCCTGACATTATAGCATAATCCTGATTTTTATTTATCTGTGTGCTTTTTGCAGGAAATAAAATAAATGCTAACAAAATGGGTTTAAAAATAACTAGCAATATATCAGCTAACACATGTAGTTTTCACATCCAAAATAAAACGAAAAGAACTGATTGTTTGAAGCTTTGTTATATTATGATAAATGGAATGGGTTATATTTGATATTTGGGTTGATTTCTTGTGTCCTGTAGTTAATTTCAAAATCCTTCTGTAAGAGATCAGATCAGAATGCTGATAATAACGGCACTAGTTTATTATGGTTTTCCACCAGAGTATGTTAAGAGCATATAGATGCTTTAGGGAGAAAAAGAGAAGACAGCAATAGAAAGACAAATAAGAGACAGTTAGACAAAGGATGTGGGCTGTGGCTTCAATTACTGCTTGCTCCAACCATGGAGACTGGACAGCCATCTTTCCGAAATGGTGTAGGGTTTCCTGCCTGAGCAGGGGGTTGGACTCGATGACCTCCAAAGTCCCTTCCAACTTTATTATTATTATTATTATTATTATTATTATTATTATTATTATTATTATTATTATTATTATTATTATTATTATTATTATTATTATTATTATTATTATTATTATTATTGCAAAAGTTACTTGTAGGGAAATACAGCCAATGTTGCCACATCTGATGTAACAAAATTCTGTACAACTAAGTGTCTATGTCTAGCAGATAGCTTGGTTGCTATTTGTAAAGTTCAATTTTTGAGATTTATTAAGACAAAATTTAAAACCCTGATAAGAAGGAAAAACTACATTATATATGTGTAGTGACATGTGAGAATGATCTTAAGGAACCAAGGGAAGATATGTTTACCAGGAAATAATCAGTCAAGAGAGAGAGGAGCCCTCAGTGGCTTAACAGCCAGAAGGAGAAACCTTGGAAGAACTTGCCACAATTGATCTGGGAGTTAAAAAGTGATGGTGGAAGATTTGTAACTTCAGATTCTCCAGATTCTGTTCAAATATCTTACAATAAGGTAGGTTTCACACATCTCTTTTGTTTCTTGTCTGCTTTACCTGGGAGGTATACCATTTTCACTGTTGAATTTGCTATAATGCTTACATAGCCTGTAAGGTGAAGTGGTATATTATCTTTGTTAAAAGGAAAATCAGGTTCATTTCAAACTGGGAAAAGAAAAGAATGCAGACACATGCAATTGTTTGTTTATTTGTTTGTGAAATTTATTTGCTGCCCATCTTGCCGTGGGGGCTACTCTGGGCAGGCTACAACAATAAAATGGGAAAAAATGATTTAAAAAATGTAAAAATAACAACAGTAAAGTAATAAAACAGTAACAGCAAACAATGGATGTACAAGAATATGATTTTTTAAAAAATGAACAGAGAGGGAGGGGGACCAGGAAGTGCGGGGGGGAGGGGGATCAGCTAGTTAGTCCAATGGGGGAGTGTGGAACTCCCCCATTGGGCCTTCAGGCCAACCAGTAGAGCTAGGTCTTCAGGCTCTTATGGAAGGAATCGAGGGTTGGTGCTAACCTCACCCTGGGGGGCAGAATGTTCCAAAGGGCTGATGCTATAGCAGAGAAAGGTTAGAAATTTATTCCAAGAGCACAATACAAGCTGATCAGAAGTGATCATGAGTCAAGTCCCCTTTGTAAGAAAATCCTACTTTTGTTTCTTGAAAGCCCAAAAAAGAGTGCCTGTCCTCTAGGAATCCTTAGAAAGTATAATTGACTGTGACCAGGCACCCTGCTGAACTCTGATTTTCTTCTTATTTACATTGCAGCCATGGTTTCTTGCTCTTTTTTTTATCAATGGGGCAACTGGCACCCTGAAAGTAATGTTTATCTGAATAATCTTGCACTTTTTGTAATTTCTAACCTTTTGCTCTGGAAATGGTGGGAAGATTGAATAACATGGAGTGGAGGGGAGATGAAATAGTGGAGAGGATTTGATCTTCTTTCCACATCTTTATACTGCTCATAAAGTTGTTGTTGTTGTCTTAACCATTTAGTTGTGTCCCACTCTTGGTGACTTTATAGGCAAGTGCTCTCCATTCTACCCCGTCAAGCACAGCTTCTTTCATTTATTGAATGTTCATCTTTGTATCAGCTTTGATGTTATCAAGCCAGCGTGTACTTTGCTTGCCCCTTCTTCTTGTTCCACTAACCATTCTTAGTATCAGTGAGTTCTCCAATGAATTTGCACACATGACATGGCCAAAGTACATCAGTACCTTGTCATTTTGGCTTCTAATGATGTGTCTGGTTTTCTGCGATTCAACACCTCTCTATTGGTTGCTCTGGCGGTCATAAAGAGCTGAGAATATAAAGATATAAAGAACTGAGGATAAAAGTACAGTATGGTTATTAATTTGTGTCAATTGTGATGTAAGTAATATATTTTTTGTCAAATGCTCATCTGTAATAGTATGTGGGAAAGCCCTTGGGAGACTAGGCAAAGAAATTCTGCCTACATATTGGTCAGATAAGAGATAGTATAGCCTCCAGCTAGATTGGTGACTAGGGCATGAGACTGAGAAGAGATCTTTCTTAGTTTCTCAGAAAGACAGGATTGTATTGTCATACTTGCAAGATTCTGTCACTGTAGCTTTACAATAAAGTAGATTTACTGTAGCTTATTTGGTTGTGATTCCTATCTAGTTTAACCTACAAGGATGACATCAGTCTTGCAAGTATAAGTATAAACTAATGCAAATTAATATAAAGTGAGGAAAAGAAAAAGAAGAAGAAATCAATCAATCAGAAAGCTAAAAGGGCAAGAAAGGGAAAAAAGTAAAAAAAAAAGAAAAGAAAAAGAAAAAAGGTACAAAGAATTGACTTCGGATCTTTACAGCAGTTTCTAAGTGCAATTATAATTTTACCTCTTGTTCTATGGTTACAGCATAGCTGTTTTCTTTTTATATTCTGTCTAATCATCAAAAATATAAATCATAAGTTCATTTTTTTCTGTTTCATGCAAAAAAAAATCTATAAGGGGCTTCTAGTCAGCAATAAATGTATTTTCACAAGCCTAATCAGTAGAATGTGGTATGAATAGAATGTAAATCAGTCAGAATTATAAAAAAAAATTAGATCTCACCCTGAAAGGTTGTTCATTCACATAGGCAAACACACAAATTCATATATCTTCTCTGCCTTTTCTACATATATTTCCATTTCTATAATTTCAGTGGCCTTGCTAGCCTGCAGTGATATGTGGAAAGCTGTGATCAACGATCAAACTATGCACTTCAAAATGGATGAAACACTGAAGGTTACAAGGATGCTTTTTGAAAATCTGTGTGAAATTAAAATATTTTAACTATTCATGAGTAAATGCAAATACTGTAGCCCTCCTGGTTATAAAACTGACAGCTGTCATGAATGCTACATTCTCTTGTTGATATATGGCTTCACCTGCAGGCAGTGCTACTAAAAAGATTTATTAGGAAGTGAATATTTTTACATAAGCTGCATATATTAATAAGGCTTTCTATCTCATTCATCAAAGCTATTGTTCTAGGAAGCCTAGTCTACATACATTTTTATTATTCAGCTCAGTATAGAAAATACCAAAATCAAAGCTTTGCTGATAGCTTCTGCTTCTCTAAATGTGTTGGGCGTAGAGAGGAATTGAGGTAGGCACATGTAAAAACAGACATTCTACCTTGCTCTAAGGATGATAAATGGGACAGTGAAATGCACAGATCAAGGAGGTATACTTAGTCTATAACTATGCAGTTCTGGTGAAGAAGTCCTAGAAGCATTAATGATAATTCGTCACGATTGAAGAAGTTCAGCTGCCTATTTTGTGAAGAATGAGCTGTAAGTTCCATGTGAGGAAAATGATTGAAGGAGGACTGCTGGTTTAGTATAAGCAGAAAAGAGGCAATTGTCAGACAATTGTTGCATATATGCAACATTTCTTATTCTGATTGTTCCTCAGCTGGAAAGATGATGGGCTGGCTTTGGCCGTCTTTTATAAATACAGAAGGCAGGTTTATGCACATAGGGTGACCGTGCCTCTATTAATTTCTCTTCTCCCTCAAAGAACTACACATCACATTTCATGTCATTGCCTCATATTTCCGGAATAATTAGTTTGAGTGCAATGTGCAAAGCATGAAGAAGGTTGGAAATGAGGTCTCCTGTATGAGTGATTTAAAAAAAATGTAATCGGCTTTTTTGTAGCTCGTTTAAATTAGATCCTGGATAAGGTTCTTCACAGTTTCGTTTGGAATGTATATGTCTCTAGCATCTTTCACACAAGTCCTATTTCCATTAAGATGCAACTTAAGCTAGCCTTGCATGATCTTGAAGCAATGGGTTTTACTTTGGGATATCCAAATTTCTCATTCAAATTTAATCTCCTCACCCCAATCCTTTGTTTTTTAAGCAAAGCTGCTTCATGAACAGAGTTGTCATGTTGTATCTTTTTCTGAGAAAAAGATCATTGTGCAATAATTACAATGGTTTATTTCCAAGTATTTTGTATTCTGAGTTCCTTTGGTGAACATATTAGTTCTAAGTAATAATAGTGGGTTATATTTGATTAATTAATACTGGATATATTTCATTGATTAAAATATATAATAATATATATGAAATTTGTTTTCATTTTAACACTGATTGGGATGTGAGGAAGAAATATTTAAATGAAAACATAAAAAGAATAAAATTGTTCATTAAATGGCACTGATTTGGGAGGTGCAGATCCAGTGATAGTGATGAAAAATAAGAAATACAAGTGACATATATTTAAGAGGAGAGAGCCACATGGCTAATTCTGATCACAAAGCTTTTATTGATGTCACACAAGCTTTTTGGCTGATACTTGTAGTTTCTTTTCTGACAGTTTTCTGACTGTAGTTTTTTTATATTACAATATTTGATACTAAGAGGTTTTCAAAAGCTAAGATGTTTGAAAAATTCATCTACATTCTGACAAAACTATTTTATTCACTCCATCATTCCCCCCAAAAAGATAGATTTGCAATTCAATCATAATATTTTTTTTTAAGAAGTGGCATATATTGGTTCACAATTTATTGAATATATGAATGTTGAATATTTTATCTAACTGGAGAAGAGTTTCTAGGAAATCACATAGACTATTCCTCAATTGTGCACTATCAAAGGGAAGCAATACTGTTTCTGTTGTTCATAGGTGACAAATCAGTATGTGCAATACAATATAAATGTCCTTAATAAGATGATGTTTATAGAAACAAAATGGAGTAGTCTTACCACAATATGTTATCATATAAAGTAGTGTAGCGTTAATTATTTTGTTTTATAATAGAACCAGCATAGTTAAGCTAAATATTTTCTTCTTCTTCATCATCATCATCATCATCATCATCATCATCATCATCATCATCATCATCATCATCATCATTATTATTATTATTATTATTATTATTATTATTATTATTATTATTATTATTATTATGTTTTTATCTCACCTTTTTTATATATAAGTCAAGGCAGTGAACATAACCAATATTCCCGCCTCCTCTTTTCCCTACTGCAACAATCCTGTTTGGTAGATTGAGCTAAAAGAGAGTGATTGGCCCAAAGTCACCCAGTGAGCTTTCTTTCACCCATAAGAAAGACCTAGAACTCATATTCTCCTCTGTGTGTGTGTGTGTGTTTGTATGTATATATAAAGATATAATAATAATAATAATAATAATAATAATAATAATAATAATAATAATAATAATAATAATAATAATAATAATAATAAAGTTGGAAGGGACCTTGGAGGTCATCTAGTCCAACCCCCTGCTTAGGCAGGAAACCCTATACCATTTCGGACAAATGGCTGTCCAGTTTCTTCTTAAAAATTTCCAGTGTTGGAGCATTCACCGCTTCTGGAGGCAGGTTGTTCCACTGGTTAATTGTTCTAACTGTCAGGAAGTTTCTCCTTAGTTCTAGGTTGCTTCTCTCTTTGGTTAGTTTCCACCCATTGCTTCTTGTCCTGCCTTCAGGCGCTTTGGAAAATAGCTTGACTCCCTCTTCTTTGTGGCAGCCCCTGAGATATTGGAACACTGCTATCATGTCCCCCCTCGTCCTTCTCTTTGTTAAACTAGACATACCCAATTCCAGCAACCGTTCCTTATATGTTTTAGCCTCCAGTCCCCTAATCATCTTTGTTGCTCTTCTCTGTACTCTTTCTAGAGTCTCAACATCTTTTTTACATCATGGTGACCAAAACTGGATGCAGTATTCCAAGTGTGGCCTCACCAAGGCATTGTAAAGTGGTATTAATACTTCACGTGATCTTGATTCTATCCCTCTGTTAATGCAGCCTAGCACTGTATTGGCTTTTTTGGCAGCTGCAGCACACTGCTGGCTCATATTTAAATGATTGTCCACTAGGACTCCGAGATCCCTCTCACAGTTACTACTATTGAGCAAGGTACCCCCTATACTATACCTGTACATTTGGTTTTTCTTGCCTAAATGTAGAACCTTACTTTCTACAGCATGTGAGATGTAGCCTCCACCGATGGGTTATCAATGCCTCCTTGCTCAGTTTAGACTAAGATCAAACTTTGGCCCCGCCTCCTTGGGCTGTCCTTCCCCAGTTTGTTCTTAGTCTCGGCTCAGTTAGGACACACTTTGATACTCCTCTGATAAGCATTAGAATTAGACTAGTTAGCTTCTGCAGATATATTTTATTTCAAAATTTACTTTGTTTTTCCCTTTGTCTTTTTATTATTATCTTAATAGTTAGACTGATTTGCTGTTTTTTTGTTTTTTTGGGGATTCCCGGCAGGGACGCCTCACTGAGGGCCTCACCTTCGCCGTTTTGGCCTCCGTTCGGCTGCCTTTGAGCGCTGTGGGGGGGGTTTTCCCCGAACGCTCCAGCCGTTTTTCAACTCGGGCTGGCTGCCGGCTCCGTGAGGGAAAGTTTTTCCTGAGCGTGGGAGGTGCCTTCTCGGCTAGGCCAGCGTCGCTGGGGGGGGGTTTCCCCGAGAGCTTGCAAGCCTCCGTTCTTCCGCTCGGAGCCTTGCCGTGGTGCTGGACTTTCCCCGCCGCTTTTCGGCTCGCCTTTTGTCGGGCGCACAGAGAGGGAATCCCCGGGTGCCAGGAACGCGCCGCTCGTTGAGGAAAAGGCCCGCGAACGGAATCTCTTCTCCTCGCGGCCACGAGGCTCCAGAAAAGGGCAGGGCCTAGCCGTTCGGCGAAACGCAAGTTTTTGGCTTGTTCTGGAAGGGGGTGAAGACTGGGTGGCAGAGACCCGTAGGTGCCCTTGTCCATCTCCCATTCCTCTCAGGTCGCCATTGAGGCGGCCACGAGGCCTGCGTCCGCCATTTTGTCTTCGGGCTAGGTGTGGCCGCCATTTTGTTGAGGCCTTCACTCCGACTGAGGCTGGGCCTACCAATACATTTTATAGCCTACTGGGTTGGGCTTTCAAGGGGGTGTTTCTACGACTTCATTCGGATCCTTGTCAGGGTCTATATCTGGAATAAGGGTGCCCCTTATTCCCTCATTCCTGGTGTAATTCTAACATTAATCCTGGTACTTTCCTTGGGAGTTTTCATTCCACCTGTTCCCATTAGCTCGCGGCGCTGTGCCTGCAGGGCCTGAACAGGCAGTTTTACTAGGCTGTCTGGCTATTTGCCATTGTGGTTGTCTTAGAGCGCAGGAAAGATTCCCTCCCGGACAGCTTGATCTGCGTGTTTACCCCCACTGCAGGGCTTCTCCTATTTGGAAGGCCCGGCTCACAATGGCAGATAGTGTTTCTCCTCAGACTTTGCAGGGTTCAAGTGCCCCCCCGCACAATCCAAGCGCAGATCTTCTGATGTAGGCGCGGGGGAAAAGAAAAAAGCCAAAACCAAACATCTGTCTACAGAACCCTCCAAGGCTGCTGAGCGAGAGGCCACGAGGAGACATCTGGCATTGGAGAAAGAATTCTCCAGAGCACAAAGACTCATGTCCAGTGAGGCTGACGTGGTTCCCCCTGCCTCTCTGGGCAATTCACCATTTGAGATTCCGCCAGTACCTTCCTATCAAGCCNAAACATATTCCTTGTCCTGCAGTGTTCCACGACACGGTGGAGGAACAATGGGCATCACTGTCCACTTCCACTCATCCCAGCAGCACTGAGAAGAAACTCTTTAACATTTCCCCTAAATTTTCTTCCCTCCTTGAGGTTCCTAAGGTAGACGCCCCGTTGACGTCTTTATACTCCACGTCCACAGTTCCGGGAGACATGGCAGAGAACCTCAAGGTGGAGGATAAAAGGTTTGAGTTTTCTCTCCGCAGAGCTCATCAGGCCTCTGCCTGGGCCATCAAGGCGGCGACTTCTTCATCCTTCTTTGCGAGGACCTCCATCATGTGACTCCGTGAGTTATAGGCTTTACTTTCCCCCGATCAGGTGCGTGCGCAACAAAACCTGGGGAAGCTGCTGGCTGCTGCGGAATATATGGCAGACGCGTCCCTCCACGTGGTCAAGCACTCTGCAAGGTCTATAGCGGCCACGGTAGCGTCTCGTAGATTCTTGTGGCTTAAGCAGTGGAGGGCAGATCTCAAGTCAAAATGGCGTCTGTCTACGGACGCGTATAAGGGTAGTCAACTGTTTGGGGCGGTTTTAGAACCGCACCTGGTTGAAGGTAAGGACAAAAGGAAAACATTGGCTCACCCCTCCAAAAAGGTGGACAGGAGACCTCAGCAGGAGTTGCGCAGGCAGTCCTTTCGGGCTGGAACTTCCTGGGACTGGCGCCAGCCCTTTTGAGCTGGGCAGCCCTGGGATGGATCCAGAGGTTCCCGATCCTTTTCCCCCAGACAGGATCGACAACAGGGCCGCCAGAACGCAGGAACCAGAGGACAATTCCAGTATAAGCGCCCATTTCGGGGAACTGGAGGACGTTCTTTCAGGAGGCCCAAGTGATGCCATTGTGGATCCTCCCATAGGCGGCCGATTGACTCTGTTCACCGACGTCTGGGAGGGCACCACCAACGATGCTTGGGTACGGGAGACCATAAGGCTAGGACTAGCCTTAGAATTCCACTCCATTCCCCCAGACAGGTTTGTCCGGTGTCCAACCTTAAAACACTCAAACAGGGCGGGACTAGTCTCACAGGCCATCTCCCACCTGTTAGAAATAAAGGCCATAGAGCCGGTTCCTCGGGATCAAAGGGGAAAAGGGTTTTACTCCATCCTCTTTGTGGTCCCCAAGGCATCGGGAGGTTGGAGAGCTATCTTGGATCTGAAGGGACTAAACCATTTCATAGCCTACAGGCGGTTCAAAATGCAGTCCCTCAGATCCATCCTGGCCAGTATCAGGAAGGGAGATTACCTCTCTTCCATAGATCTGACAGAGGCTTATCTTCACGTCCCAATCAGACCACACCACCGCAGGTTCCTCCGTTTTTGCCATGGACACAGGCATTATCAGTACAGGGCTCTGCCCTTTGGTCTTTCTTCGGCCCCTCGTGTATTCACAAAGCTACTGGCGGTATTGGCAGCCTATCTCAGGCTGATACCTGTAAGAGTACAGTGTTACCTGGACGACATCATCGTCCAGTCCAGGTCATCCCGGTCAGCACAGCTGGACCTACAAATCACAATTCAGACCCTGCAGAGACATGGCTTCTCCGTGAATTTCAGAAAGAGTCACACCATTCCGACCACTCGGATACTACATTTAGGGGCGGTAATAGATTCGAACCTGTGCATGGTATATCTATCACAGGAACGCAAGGCCAGCATCAAGTCTTTGGTTTGCAATATCCAAAAGAGCAGGGTGGTTCCACTAGTCCAGCTGTCTCAGTTATTGGGGAAAATGATCTCGTGTCTAGGCATAGTGCCTTGGGCACGACTTCACTCCAGACACCTACAGTGGTTCCTACTACCTTTCCAGAGGAAGAACATGAGTTCCTCCGTACGGAGAGTGAGGGTTCCTCATCACGTTCTGATGTCACTGCGCTGGTGGGTGTCGTCAGCCATACACAAAGGTTCACTGTTCAAGGAGCCTCACAGACTCGTCCTGACAACGGACGCCAGTTTGTTCGGCTGGGGAGCGCACATGCAGACTCACATGGTGCAGGGACAATGGAACCAATCCGACCTCGCTCACAACATCAATTGGCTGGAGCTCAGGGCTGTACACCTGGCTCTACGCCAATTTGCCAACATAGTAGCGGGAAGACACGTCCTGGTAATGACGGACAATGTCGCAACCAAAGCCCATGTCAACAGGCAGGGGGGGACCAGGTCCTGGACACTCATGCAGGAGGCTCTGTCCCTGGGCCTGTGGGCAGAATGGCATCCATTTGCGCAGAACACATCTCAGGGGAGGCGAATTGCCAGGCTGATTCTTTGAGCAGGGTATTGATAGACCACTCAGAGTGGCGCCTAGATCCTTCTCTTTTCATGAGAATAGTGGAGAGGTTCGGACACCCTCAGGTGGACCTATTTGCCTCGTCAGCAAATGCTCAACTTCCCAGATATTTCACAAGATTTCCATCACGGGGGGCAGAGGGGACAGATGCGCTCCGCAGTCCTTGGCCCAGGGGGCTCCTGTATGCATTCCCCCCTCTCCCTCTGATTCAGGCTGTCATCAGGAAGCTGCTTTTAGAACAAGCGGAGTTGATCCTGGTGGTCCCTCACTGGCCAAGGAGACCTTGGTTTGCAGACCTCGTGGATCTGTCCGTCTCTCCGCCATGGAAGATCCCACCAAATCTAGTCGCTCTCAGTCAGGGTCAGCTACAACATCCGGATCCGCAGTGGCTTCAGTTAGCCGCTTGGCACTTGAGCGGGAGAATTTAGCCAGGCAATCATTTTCCCCGGACGTCATAGCGGTAATTCAGGCCTCTAGACGTCCTTCGACTAACAGAATTTATGACGCCACATGGAAGCATTTCTGCACTTGGTGCACCTCCCGGAGGTTGGATCCGTTGACAGTATCCATTCCCATTATCTTAGATTTCCTCTTAGAGGGCCTGAACAAAGGCCTGGCCTATAACACTATTCGTAGGCAAATTGCTGCCTTGTCCTCAATTCTCACTTGTGAGAATCATGCGCAACTGTCACATCACCCGACAGTCAGGGCTTTCCTTAAGGGAGCTGTTCACACTGCTCC
>NW_015387954.1:86914-103449 GCF_001527695.2 Protobothrops mucrosquamatus | reverse complement strand
GGTGGCGGCTCGCGACTCACAGACCTAGACTTCCCTCCCATTGGGGGACATGGGGGCTTGGGTATGTCCCATCGGTGGAGGCTACATCTCACATGCTGTAGAATGGGCGTTGTCTTACCTGAACGCCATTTCTCAGCATGTAGATGTAGCCTCCACACCCGCCCGTGTTGGTGGGTCTAGGCTGTATTTTCAGGAGGAGCGTTGTGTCAAATCAAGTGGGCTTCACCTCGTCAATCAACAAACTGGGGAAGGACAGCCCAAGGAGGCATGGCCAAAGTTTGATCTTAGTCTAAACTGAGCAAGGAGGCATTGATAACCCATCGGTGGAGGCTACATCTACATGCTGAGAAATGGCGTTCAGGTAAGACAACGCCCATTTTTCATCATATAAAAACAGACACATAAATAAAAGAAAGAATTTGTTCTGTGAAATAAGGATGAATGGATGATATAGATTCTATTCTACTTTATCCTTCAATAAATATGTATTTTAAAAGTGACCCAAGATTATTTATAAAATTATAATGATATACTATAAAAGTTAGTTAGACAGAATTTGGAGAATGTTGATCAGGTTATGTACGTATAAAGTCAGGATGATTTTGTGTATTGTCATACATTGTCATACACTGAGGTATAAATTACATATTGTGACCAGAAATACTGGACAATGCCTCTTTATAGGATTTGTCTATTTGTCTATTTCTACTCTGCAAAATTGCATCTTTCTTGAAATTTATAAACCATAATTAAGTATATTAACTTATCAGGAAAAATATCTCAACAGGTGACACATATTCAGTCAAGTAAAGTGCATTAGTTAGGCATATTAATATACATTGCTGATTAGCATAATATATGGAGTATCTATTTAGCCAAGTATTAGCTTGACAAGGACAACTTTGAGCTAGGTATTTAATATGAAAATATAGTATTTTCTTTGGTGTCATGGTACAACTCCATCACATAATACAGTTATGACATTGTTGGTATCTTCTTAATGATGTTTATTCATTTCTTAATTACTACAATTATTTACATCCAACAGTCTTGAAAAAATTAATCTCAAAGAACAATATAAACAATTGTAAATAAAAACATAATAAATAGGACTTAAAACCAACAACTAAAAATTCTTCCCACAGAGCTGTTAATAGTATATAGTCCTGAGGGAAAAGTCCAGTTGGGCAGAGGAGAAATGATAGGAATTACTTTCTAAGCAGTTCCAGACTATGGAACATGTCAGCACACATATACAGTAATGAGTGAAGAACATCTTGCTATCAGAGAATGGTAATTATAAATATACTAAAATATCCCCAACAATTTTTCAGATTTTGTAACTGGTTAGTGTACAAATCATATAAATGAGGGACCCTAAACTCCTTGGCCATATGGTTGTATTTAAGTACTGAAGCACTGTTGTAGTGAAGGGATTCCCCCTTGGACATACACATTTACAAAATGACAGCTGTGGAGTGTATGATCACTCATAAGACACTCACATCAGAAAAGCCAAAATGGTACTATTAAAGACAAATAGCTGGAACCCAATGTAAAGTGTAAAAGTGAAGCCTGAACCCACAAAACCATTCATTGAAATCCAAATTCATATTTTAACAGGACACCTATTTCTTAGCAGACAAATTTCTCCTTCTTCGTTTTTTTCCTCCCAAAATGTCTCCATCAAAATACAGGCCTAGAGGGAGAGACAAAAGAAAAAGAGAAGACCTTTACTCAGATACAGAGACCCACCTGCTTGGAAGAGTACATTGAAGAAATGAGAAAAGGGACCCTTTTTATAGTTATGTTAAGCCAAACTAATTCCCTTCCAACCACTGAAGCATATCTATATGAAAAAGAATGGACAAAGAAGGAAGAGCACAGGCTTCTACACTTATATTGAACTTTAAAGGCACCATTATTCTCATGGACACTATAAATAGTTCTGTCAATCGAAATTTGGATTTAATTGCCCATTTTTGGTGTTCTGGGAATACATCTAAATAATTATTATTTTGGTGTTGCAATGTTACATGTAATTTACAATGTGGTTAAGTAATCATAAGCATATCAACATTGGATTGTATCTTGTGGTGATCTTCCCTTGTCACAGTCTTTCTAGAAGCTATATACCAGTAATAGACAGAAACAAAGCAAAAAAAAAAAAAAAAAGGGGCATTCTCTAATACATGTTCACAGCTACTTGTACACATCCATGCCCCTTAATACCTAGAATTTGTAATGTAATCATAGATAATCATGTATATAAGTCAGATAAAGAAATATCCACAAACACATTTATTTAAGCTTTAAAGGTTTGGTTAAAGCCATGGAGAGGCTAAGGGTAAAACTGGAGATCCAAGATAGCGATTCCTGTAGTGGCAATCCCCTAACTGTCAGATCACAATGGCCAACTAGGGATGTGTAGCTGTTTAGATTTTTGAGGAAAAAATATGTCCATGGTCTTGATTTGAATAATTGCATATCCATATGTTCAAACCTTTTCTTTGCTATTGATAGCTTTTCTTTACAATTGTAGAAACTGTACATTTGTGATTTTGCTTTATTGGAGATACTAATTTAAAAATAAGTGACCTCACATTTCTTCATATACTTAAAATTTAAAATCTTTGATGCTTAATTAACCGCCACTACAATAGCAACAACAAAAAGTTAAAGCATGGAAGTAATCTATCAGATCTGGATGATACTCATAATAAATATTATTGTATGAGTAGTTACATACATTTTATTCTATGGTTTTCTAGAATTTAGGAATGCAAGTGAAAAGAACCAATTATGGAACTTTGAGCAAAAATGCACTGACTTGAAGAGACCAGGGGTTAATAGAAAAAAATATTTACCATGTTTTGCCATTAGGGAAATAAATATGTGCTATCAATTCTACTCAGAAAAAAGACAACTTTGTTCTTTCTTTATTGGTGTGTTCTAAAATATAAGGGAAGTTCACTGGTAGTAAATAAAAGCAAAGAGTAATTTTTGTTACAGTGGCTAAGAGATGTAGACAAATGAGCAAAAATACAGTGTGACACCACTTCGATTCATTATATATGTAATTAATGGAAGTAGTAACTTTTAAATTATATATTATGTTATTCTGCATATCGTATTGTGAACATTTGGATTCAAAAGTATGTCTCTCAATGATTACCCAAACTCCACCATCACCACGACTTTAGTGGCTAAGTCAGCTATTTCTGTTTTAACATTGTGGAGATTTATTTCCACAAATCACAGGAAAGGAACTTTTTACTGTTTTCAGATTTAAATTACAGTGAGAAACAAACTACATTTTACCTTATTAAGGGTACATGGCAGCTGTTGCATATTGGCATTTAGAGTCATATTGTGTTTCCCTTAGATAAGGATTTTTTTGGTCCCTCAGCAAAATGTAGCATTTGAGAATTTGCACAATTAACTATTACATCTTTCATATATTCCGTGCAGAAATAGAAAAATAGGTACTGTAGACTGAATACTAACCATTGCATTTGAACTGAAATAAGCAACATAAGACTGCAGATTAATTAAAACCATCCAATTATTTCTCCTCAGCATATAAATTGCTATGTTTACTTTAGTGGTTGCTGTGGCAGAAAGGAAAAGTATAAATTTATCTAAGAGGAAGGATAAGAATATTGGGCCCATGGACCCAATCTTTATTTAATTTGAAAACAAAAAGCTGAGTTGTTTGCTAATGAAATTCATGCTGTATTTAACAGTGGTGTAAGAAAACCATGTGCAAGATGAATGATCCCCCACATGTTCAAAGACGCTATGAAAAGTATATCCTTTTCCTACAATAGATCTTGTTTTGGGTCATACTGTATGTTAGTTTAGGAAGAGTGTTTTTATGTGGAAAATTGAGAGAGATCTTTAGAATATTCACAGATAAAATTAATTATCTCAGAGAAGGGAACATTCACAGAAATACCAAGCTTTTATAATATTTGCTACTAAGTAATAGCTGGATGTCTTATGTTGCTCTGAGTTTCCAATAACAGATTTTGTGAGATTAACTATTTATCTAGTAGGACCATCTATTGGATTTTTTTTTTCTGTTGAGGTGCCTGCATTCTAGAATGGTATCCCTTCAGAGATTCCCATGTCTGCCATTATTATGACATTCCAGAATGCACTGAAAATCTGCTAGCACTGGTGATGTTACCTAGATCAGGGCTTTTCAACCAGTGGTATGCATACCACCAGTGGTACTTTAGCACCTGGCAGGTGATACGTGACCCCTAGCCAAATGTAGCAGGGGAGGGAACGAGCCAAAGCAGCACTGCACAGGCCTGGAGGAGATCAGCTGGAGCTGCAGGGCTCAGCAGAAGCCCCAGGATCTGCGCACGCAGCTGCCTGCTGGTTGGAGTTTCTGGAAGAGAAGAGAAAAGGAGGACAGAGAGAGAAGAAGCTATAAAAGGAGCAGGTTTTGGTGGGAGAGGGAGAGAAAAAAAACACATGGAGAAAGAGAGAAGAGAAGAGAAGAGAAGAGAAGAGAAAAGAGAAGAGAAGAGAAGAGAAGAGAAGAGAAGAGAAGAGAAGAGAAGAGAAGAGAAGAGGCTTTTGTTAGCAAAGCGGTGAGTGAGCGAGGGGCTTTCGGGAGCAAAAGTGTGAGTGAGCGAGAGAGCGAGTGAGTGAGGGGCTTTTGTGAGCAAAGGATGAGAGAGGGGGGAGTTTTGCAAGTGAAGGGTGAGAGAAAAAGGGAAAAGTAAAGGGAGAAGGGAAAAAGAAAAGGCATTGACTTCTGACTTCCACTGTTGCAGTAGAAGGAAGCATTAACACTGAACCTCAACTTTTTACTTTCCCATAATATTATAAACTAGCCATTTCTATAACAATAAATGAACCTAACCAGTAAAGTCCAAAATCCCTCTCCTTTTTTTTAGTCATCAAGTTTTTGACACCTTGCTAAGCACTGGTGGTACTCTAATATTGTCACGTCCTAAAAGTGGTACAATCTGTGAAAAGGTTGAAAAGCCCTGACCTAGATAATGAAACCTCTGCAAGAAAACCACCAAGTTCAGAGCACCAAGGAACTTGCCTGCTTTTTTCCCCTGACTTTGAAATAGAATGGTATTGAGCCTCTATAAGATGTGGTTTGGTTTTGTATGGAACTTGTTTTTCAGATACAAATCTTTTCCTTCCTCTTTTCATTTCATTGTTTTAGCTTTTTTATAGTGTAAAGAACTCAGAGATATCACAGACTGGGCATTTTTAAACCTATCAAGTAAGTAGGAGAGAGAGAGAGAGAGAGAGAGAGAGAGAGAGAGAGAGAGAGAGAGAGGGAGGGAAGGAGGGAGAGAGGGGGGGGGAGAGAGAAATGTAAATAGGAAGAAGTCTAAAGCTTCTAGCTCCATTCAGTTTAAAAAAGCAAAAATAATAAAAGTTCCATCTTTGTCTGGTGTCTACATGAAACACAAAATCTGCATTCCTTTCATTCTGCCTTCAAGAGTGTTTATGGCTGAACTTGGCTGCATGGAACCATCTCATTTATAGCACCCCCCCCCCAAAAAAAAGCTGAATGTGGGCTTCAGTGAACAACACTTGGTTCTGTAATTCTAACTGTAGTTCTTCCTCAGTCAACCACTTATCTACTCTGATTTCTTTTTTCAAGGGACCTCACTACACCTTTGTGTTTGTTGGGTTAGTCTTCAGAGCTAAATATCTTGCTCCTAAGTTCTAAGTTTCGTTGGGCAGCACTTCTAGAAAGTGTTTTATTAAACAAAAAAATAATACTGATAATACAACTGTTTAAGCAACAACTCCTATGGGACTATCTGCTTCAAAAAGAAGGCTATGTTTAGAAAAAACAACTTCAGGAAACTTGTCCTAGTTTCTCAAAAGTCTGTATTTAGTGAACAACATCGATAAACTGGAGTCCCTAGAAAGATCAACCATTGGAACATAGGGAGTGGAAAATATCCTATAAGGAGGAGGTCAAAATGGGTTGAAATGGTTGCACATGCTTAGATGGAGCATTAAAAAAAAATAAAACAAACATGCAGATACTCAAAAGCGACCAAGCAAATTGTTCTCAGAGTAGGATTTAAATCAGCGGATAAAAATTGTAGTAAAGCAAATTTTGACTAAACCTTAAGACAAACTTTCTAAACATAAACAGAGGAGACATCTGATTGGGGACCCGGAGAGCTCAATTTTGCTTGAAGTATTTAAATAGAAGCTATGTAGCCACCTTTTGCAGAATGCTGTATACTAAAATTTAATACTGCATACCTTGCACTGAAGAGAAATTGGAGTAGGTGTAGGTGACCTCCAAGATTCCTTCCAGCTCCATGATGTAACAATTCTGCAAAGTGGGAGACCTTGGATAAAAGTCTAGATGGAAGACAATACCTTTTAGAATTTGACACACAAAGAATCTCCTTAATTTCACAGGTAATATTAGGAGGAAAAATACAATTCAAAAACTGAGATGGGAGGGGTTGGATTAGTCTATTATTTTCTTAAGTAGAATCTAGCTGTGCTTGTCACCACTATTGTCTGTTCATATTGATTCTTTTTCATTAGAGAGATGTTTGCCAGGTCTGGCAGCCATTTAGTATATGAACACCTCCAATGCTTCCCACTGTCTCAAAGCAATTTGCTTCATGACTGTGAAATTTGCTGATCACACGTAAGACTGAGCTTTGTGAATTGATGACAAGTGAAATTTCAGCAGTTAACGCACAGCCTTAATAGATCTAGACTTAATATTCTGTGAGGGCAAGTTATATCAGTATTGTTCCTTGGCTTCCACCACTGACTTTAGCAATACCTCTAAAGTTTCTCAGCATGACTGCCTGATTTGCTACCTGCCAAATCAAGCAAATCTGAGCATTATAGCTTGTGGTGTTCATTTGAGCTGCCATACATCTAAGAACTTATGCTTGAATAATAACTATATTATTATGAACCTTATAATAGTGTGAACATTTCAGTTTTCAGAATCTATGGGTTGAAGCCAACATTAGGTCTGTGTTATATAAGCTCAAGCCTCACAAAGAAAAGAGAGAGAGAGAGAGATATGCCAGAAAACAACTATTGTATTTGAGATAATAATGAAACTGTTTTAAGTATTTTGGACTCCAACCTTCATGAGCTCCAGTGTGTATGTCCAGTGATTATGAATATTGCCTATAGAACACCATTGGAGGGCCCTGCTCAGAGGAAATATGTCTGAAGATTGGGTGTGGAAGTAAAATGAAAAAAGAACAAGATAAATGTAGCTCATAAACTAGAATCAAGATAGTTTCTGCCTTAGATGAACAGCTTTTTGGACACCAAGACTAATAGAATTAGATGCACCTAGAAACCATTAACCTTTAATTAAACACCTAGCACCTAGAAACCATTCATAACAATGACAGTGGTCATGCATTACACTAAATTGTGAAGTGTTTATTAATCGTTTGTTGACTACAGGTAGTTCTTGACTTACAACCACAATTGAGCCCAACATTTGGTTGCTAAACAAGACAGTTGGTAAGTGAGTTTTGCCTCATTTTACAACCTTTTTTGCCACAATTATTAAGTGAACCACTGCAGTTGTTAAGTCAGAAACACAGATGTTAAGTGAACCTGGCATCCCCATTGACTTTGTTTGTCAGAAGGTTGCGGGAGGTGATCACATGACTCCAGGACCCTGCAACCATCATAAATATGAACCAGTTGTCAAGCATCTGAATTTCACATGATCGTGGGGATTGTGCAACAGTCATAAGTGTGAAAATGGTCATAAGTCACTTTGTTCAGTGCCATTGTAACTTCAAACAGCCACTAAATGAAAGATTGTAAGTCATAGTATTGTAAGTCATAGTATTGAAATATTTGATATCTGGTGCATAAGGCAACATGTAGCCATTCAGGGAGTTACCTAAAGACCCACCAATCCTAATTGCTAAGAGACTCTTTTGTTTGTGTCAAGGTAGAAATGTATTAAATCAATAAATCAATAAATCAACCAACTATCATAATTACGTGTGCAGGAAGTTGAATGTCAATCAGAAAGGAAAAGAAAATAGAAAAAATCAGAACTGTTTCTGTTTTGTCAATAGTTTAATAAGAGGTGTTTGATTTGTGCTGATTCAGTTTTATTTCATTCCTTGACTATTGTCCCCTAATGTCTTTTAGCAGGGTGTCTGATTTTTGGTTGTGACATACTGTGCTCTGCTTTATGCAGGTGTTCTTTGTATTTATGCTAAGGAGTTGGATCCTGGACCAGCTTAGCTTTTTTCCTCTTTTCATTTCTGTCTTAGATTCTAGAATAAGATACAGTAAATGGAGAAAATAAATATTACATCTTCTATGCATTGTTTCTCTTTTCTAATCCTTTGTTCACAAAACAGTGCACAAAATTTGCAAGGTTCCAGATGATCTTTGATCTCTCTGATTGTATTTTGCTTAGACTGATTTTATTTTACCTCAAATGCATAATTCTATATTGCTAATACATCTGATGCAACTTTTTTTTCAAGAAGTCCTATTTTAATTTCAGCTGTTATGAATTAATGCTCAACCAATATAAGAGTAGATGATGATGCTTTCTTTACAAATTGACATTATTGAATCCATTCATTGTATTAAAACAAATTACATGATTGTGAGGTAAACAAATGCTGTATGCTATATTGTCTTTTTTCTTTTCTTAGTCTAGTTTCTATCAAGCTACTACCTGAGGGTAGAATTTTTCTACAGATTTATTGGCATGTAGTTATAAACTGTTTTTCTTTTCCTTAAAAAAGGATTGGAAGACACCCAATCTTTATATGCTTTATGACAAATAAGTAAGTAAGTAAGTAAGACACCTTCACTTCTGAATTATCACTTAATGCAGGTTCTTTTTATTTAACACTATTTTTCAGCCAATAAACCAAAATTTCTATGCCTCTGCTTTAAAATACATACTGAAAAGATAGAGAATTATTTTAATATCCTCAGACAGATGGATAGTCTACTGAGGCAAGTGTTACATTTTGTTGTGTATCAATTCATTTACTTACAAATGTAGTCACAATTATGCACTGTATTTCAGTCCATGAGAACAGCAGAAATGTATTTACAAAATGTAAAATGCTATTCTTTCACCTTGTTTAAATTTTCCCATTTGTTACATAGTCTTTTATTCTTTGTATTTTTTGTCATCCAATAGTCTATACGATTTTTCATTTAAGGTGAAGTGTCAACTCCAGCAGAAAATAAGTGAAGAATTCTCTTTTGTAAGCTATAATTGAGGTTATGGTATAGAAGTTTGCCTTTGGCAGATTTCTATTACTGAGAAATTGAAACCATGATTTTGACTGCAGAGTAAGCAAAATAAATGAATTATTAGAGACATAGGGAGAATTAAAGTGCAGTAGGAAATTATCTGAAGTGAAATTCAATATATCAATATTTTTAAAGACACATGATTATTTCAAGCAATGTAACTGTGAATAACCTAGTTTTCTTTAATTATTTTTGTTACCACATGAACAATCTCTGCTCAAAACATATTTTCCCTATTGTGCGAACTGTTAATTGAAAGTTAGCAAATTACCACAGAGTGTGACAAGCAGGGTAGCCCTGTGTAGAATGTAAATATTATATAATATTTCTTTGATAACAATTCATAATTAATCATAATGGGGTTGATTTCCAGTTACTAAAAGAGAACATCAATAAGAAATAAGTATAGTTTGTGAAATGTTAATTAGAAAGAGCAACACTCTAGAAGAACTTTAAAAAAAGTCTAAATATCTTTAAACAGCTCAAATAAGTGTTGCCTGAACATTCATAGTGATTCTAATCTTCACTATTGTTCCTATAATGCCATTATGATAAGAAACTGAGGGGATGATTGTGTTAGACTGTTGTAGCCCAGCAACAAAATTATCTTGTTATCTGAAAAACACAGATGTAGTCTTAGTATTTCTGGGACTCATGGTCCCAATAAAGCATGGTGGGGAGTGTGTTAGAGAAGCAACCCTAGCCCTATATGGCTATGAAATCTAGTATTTAACTGAAGAGGATCTTTTTGAGAAAATAGATATTAGTCTCTTTTTCCATCCCCCCTCCCCCCATTAGTTTTGTGAAGTGTCACCACAGCTTTATTTGTTCATGAGCTGATAAAAAACTCATTGAGATTAGATTTCAGTGGAATAAATGAATAACAATGAAAGACTGCATATACTATATATAATTTTAATTCCAACAATTCCAAGTTTTAAGAGTGTTGATACAATCATGTTTTTTTCCAGAAACAAAGATTTAAATGGAAAGATAAAGTTAGTTAGTGACAAGATGGGCCAAAGTGTTTTTCATTACTTAGTATTCTTAGCAAAATGCTTGGATAATGGAATTAAATTGTATTAAAAGGGATACTGGGCTTAAAGCAATTATTCTGTTAAGTATTTCAGTGGATGAAAATTGCATTTGATATGCAAAAAAGTACAATAAATGAATAATTTCAGTATGGAAGAGTGATGGATAGATGGAATAACAAACTTTTAGTGCTGAATAAATATATTGTATAGACATGTAATGGTCTGAAGTTAAAACAAAAATATATCCCATGTTTTCTCTTTCAAGAGTATGCCTTCAAAATATTTAAAAAATATTTGAAAGACTGTAATGCAGTCATTCTTTTTCTGTGCAATTATTGCTTTTCCTTAAGTACACATACCAAATGATTTGGCAATTACATTTGAAATTAACCGTTGAGCAGCTGTGTTTTTGTCAAAGTACTGAGAAAGGGTTAAGGGGGAAAGCTTTCCAGGTGTGTTTTTGTTAATAGCTTTAAAAGCCAGGAATTGTCAAAAAGATCAGAGTGTCACTGAGCATCTGGCTATGTTGAGAAATGAAGAATGATTAATAGCTGCCTTGTTTAGAGTTGCCATTTTTCTCTGTGGACAAGGATAGAGAGATGAACAGTGCATTCAGTGAAGCAAGGTGATGGCAGCATCATGCTGTGGGGGTGTTTTTCAGCAACAGGGACTGGGAGACTGGTCAGAGTTGAAGGAAAGCTGAATGGAACAAAGTACAGGGGTATCCTCAATGAAAATCTGTTCCACAGTGCTCAGACCCTCAGACTGGGCTGAAGTTTCACTTTCCAACATGACACGGATCCTAAGCACACAGCCAAGACAACACAGGGGTGGATTAGGGACAACTCTGTCAGAGCCCTGACTTGAACCCTATTGAACATCTCTGGAGGGACCTGAAAATGGATTTGCAACGAAGAATCCCCCAATCCAGATATGCAAAGCTTGTTGCGTCATACCCCAAAAGATTCAAGGCTGTAATTGCTGCCAAAGGTGCTTCAACAAAGTACTGAGTGAAGGGTCTGAATACTTAAGCCAATGTGATATTTCAGTTTTTTCTTTTTAATAAATTTACAGACATTTCTAAAATTCTGTTTTTACTTTGTCATTATGGAGTACCGAGTGTAGATTGATGAGAAAAATAATGAATGTCAACAACTGTAGAATCAGACTGCAGCATAACAAAATTGACAAAAGTGAAGGGGACCTGAATACTTTCTGAATGCACTGTATAACCGAAGCTTTAACTGATCAGTTCATTGGCCTCTAAATCCTTCCTTCTCATGTCCTTAATTCCATGACTTCTTTTGCTTGCACTTATGGGCCTTGTCAGTCAACTGCAACCCTAGGCACTTACAAAATATAACAAAAACATGAGAACATACCTAGCCTAAAAAAAGAAAAGTCTAATAACACAAACACACTCTAATAGTTGAAAATATAACACAAGGTCTGTATAGCATTTTCCAACCAAGAAACCAAGAATAACATGGTTGGAAGGGACCTTGGAGGTCTTTTAGTCCAGCCCTCTGCTCAACCCTATATCATTTCATACAATTGGCTGTCCAATCTCTTTTTAAAAACCTTCTGTGATGAAGCACCCACAACTTCTGAAGATAAGCTGTTCCACTGGTTAATTATCCTTGCTATTAGAAAGTTTCTCCTTAATTCCAGGTTGCTTCTCTCCTTGATTAGTTTTCATCCATTGTTTCTTTGTTTTGCCTTCTGGTACTTTGGAAAATAGGTTGACCACCTCTACTTTGTGGCAGCCTATTTGTGGCAGCGTATATCAATTGTTCCATCATTACAATGAGAGTTATCACCCTAGTTTTTTTTTAATATTTTATCTTTGAAGTGAAAAGTTTAGAAGGGGTAAAAATTGTACATTATTTCTATTTTATTGCACTATGGAGAGAATGCATATAATAATCATTAGTTGCATGTTTTTGGCATCATGGTACCTGATACCTATGTACTACTATATTTTCTTTAACCCGCAGCCTCAAGAATTCACTGTATTCCAGGAAGTTCTGGCTTCTAAAAATTTTACAGAATGGGGGTTTGCCCAGCAACTAACAAGAATATTTTGCCTAAATTGAGTATAGTTTGGAGAAAAAGTATATTCTATATAATGCATTATAATTCATGTTAATAGCAGTATGTTATGCTTCTTCCCTCCCTTGCCAGTTGAGGCTGAGCTTGTATTGCAAATGGATACATAAAGAATATATAATTCAATAATTCAACAATCTCTAATAATAAATTGAGAGTTCATATTAGACACGTTTTGCAGATTCAGAATAATGTCACATTTTAGCAGGACTTGTGGAACCTTCAGTGTTAAATTGGAATTTAAATTAAAAACTCAGCCCTACTTATTTATATATTGTAGAAGAAATTAAGTAATGTCCAAGATGAATATCTTCTGGCATAAAATTTTGGGGGAGAAAAGCATCATCGCTAATCAAAGAATTGAATGCTCCCCATAGCTAAAGCTACTACATTTATTTACATTCACTTTACATGTATGGCAATTTTGGGGGGCAAATATAATACTTATCTCCTTATTCACATTGTATTAAATCTCCTTTGCATTTTTTATAATTTTTTCTTTTTCTTTTTTCTTTTTTTCATTTTTTTCTTTTTTTTTCTCCTTATGTATCTTGGATTTATAAAAATGCAGTTATCTGCTTTTGTTTAGTAAAACTAATAAAAATAATTAACAATATTTAAAAAACACTAGGCTATTTAACTGAAAGCTATATATGTGTTTGTTTTAGCATCTGAAGAAGACCATTGTGATATGAAAGTCTGAAAAAAATCTTTGCTTCTATGAAAACTGTCAGTTTTGCATTAGTTACAATGAAATTAATAAAGGCTATGTTTTTGGATATCTTCGATAGCTTATGTTGCAATAATAAAATCCAGGTGAGATCATTTGTTGGAATTAGTTTTCCCCCCCAAAATAGGAGCTATTTGCTCAATGTCAGCCACTTAACTGGTTTACTGAGATAATGATATTAGCTTGTCTTATGTAGTTTTCTGCAAAAAATAACAAGAAGATATTATAAAGAAATAGTTTTAACATTGCAGAATAATTATCTTTATATGATCTTTCAGGTAGCCATTCAACTTTCACTTTGGTTTCTTTCTGTTTTTTTAAAATATGTACATACAAAAATAATGGCCCTTCAATTAACAAGCAGAGTTATAAATGATTTAAATAAGTAACTAAACACTACTGTGCTCTTAATATGTGTGTGTGTATGTAATAAATATTCTTAATTGATATATGTGATCACAATGTCCTTTCCTTGTTGTTTTGCTAGGATTTAATATTTATTACTATGTATAAGACCAGCAATTCTAATGCTAAACTTTGAAATATAAATTCATTCTTTTGATTACATTGTCTTTACTATTATTGATTGAACTTTTATTTTATTTTTGTCTGCCTGCAGTTTAGCAAACAAAATAACATCTGAATGAATAAGTCTTTGAGTATGTCTCAAGCCGAAGTAGTGAGTCCAGGAAAACATTCAGATTATGCACCAGTCTGTCTGGGGCAGTGCAATCCCATCCAAGACCAAAGATGATAAACCCTCAGATGTACTGCTTCCCATAGCCACCCTGTCTTATACCAGGGTTCAATTGAAGCCTGGGATTTCCCATCCATATCCCTATAGCCTCCAAGCATTGTGAGAAGACAGCCACAGCAAAGTTTACTATCTAAATTCAAGTCCATTGTTAAGAGCCATAGTTAAGACGATTCAGGGAGTGGTTAACAGAAAATTAGAAAATTAATATTTGATCATTTCTGTTGCACACAATTTGGGTTTTTTTTCCCACTGAAAACCTACAATAGAGATATTTGGTAAGAAAATTGCCCTGGAATTGTTCTTTTAGATTGCCTCCTAAAATGCTAATTACATGACTAGGGGGTGGAACATTCTTTTTAATGTTTTTAGAAATGACAGTTCCTGTTCACCCATGCCAGTGGGCCTTTTTGTTAATGCTTCCTTGTGTTGATCATACTCTGCTTGTAAAAGATACCTGGCTACCCATTTTACTTTTCATTTTCTTTTGTTGCAGTCAAAACACTATTTTTGATTTGATTCTTTCAGCGCTGCTAAATTGTTTGTCTTGGTTTTCAAACCTCTCAAAGAATATATAGCACAGCACAAAGTAGTATCTCTAGAGCCCTCATTTTATAAAAGAGAGAGGGAGAAGTGGAAGCTGTTGGGTGGATCGCCAGGCTTCTTTTCTGCCCATCCAGTTGTGAAGCCCCTTTCAGGTGGCAATCAAGCCGGGGTGCTTTGTTTTGTTTTTGTTTTTAATCACTTAGTCTCTCTGTCCAATTACCAAACCAATTTCACACTCCTTGGCTTTTGCCTGCCAGGTTTATACACACTTGCTGGAATGGCTGATCTTATAAGCAAGATTTTCTGGCTCTGTCTGAGCCAATATAAAACCCCCCCAAATGAAATGTTCGGTATCTCACTGTCAATCCCTTAAGCTAGCTGAGCCATAGAAAACTAGTCCGATAAATCATAAGCATTATCATTTCAAAGGCTGGGTTTTCTCCAAAGAAATATGAATCAAGTCTATATTCGATGTACCTGGGATTTGAGTAAAGGGTGGACTATACATGACATGAGGATGAAATATGTGTCCTTGTAAAAATTAGAGTAGATTGGTCAGAAGAAAACAAAGGAACAATCCCACATCTTTAGGGAAGGAAGCAGGACTTCCTTTTAAAAAATGAATTCATGCTGGTGTACTCTCTTCCTTTTTTTTTTTTTTTAAAAAAGCCTGAACTATTGAGATTTATCTATCGTTTTCTTAACCAAATAATATGATTATTGTCTTAATGAAAGCTCATTCGGTTTTCTTTAAGAACAGATAATTCAGGCACAGTCATATATTGTGCTTTGTGAAATTTTAAATGGATAGTAGAAGTGGACATGATTATATGTTGGTTATACTTGAAAGCTGCTTGTTTGATCATGATACATATTGTGGAGGGGAAGTTGAAAAACTGAAGGGAACTTTTCAGATCTTCCACTAGTAATTTCCATTGTACTGATATCTTGACAGTATTACTGGGGCATGAGTGTAGTTCATTTTTCAAGTATTCAGTATCCTTTCCCCTGATTTCCTACAGCTGTAGCTGTAACCTACATTTTTTTAAAAGTTTCTCTTTAAACATCTTTAAGGGATTAAGTTCCTATCCCAGGGGTCTTTTTAGAAAAGTTTTTTTCACAGTGGAATCTCTTCCTTTAATAAGGTGTTCTCTGAAAGCTGCCAAACAATTGAATCTCCAATTCCACATAATTGGCTTGGCTTAGAAATTTGATCTTGAAGCTCAAAAAAATTGACACACTCCTCATGAATGGTCACTCTTCTGTTAGGGTCATTCAACTGCAGGTATCCAGAACAGAAAAGGAGAAGAAATAATTATTTCTCTCACCCACACCCTCATAAATGTTGCCCTGCCCAAGTGGCCTGGCAGCTGTCATTCCAAAGGCTAAATTCTCTTTAGGGACTGATAAAGAGAAATCCTATCACCTTCTTTCCTACAATAAACTTGTAGAATAAGAAAATGAGCCTACAGCAACTTGCTATTGCTCAAGTATTATTTATGGGGGCTCTTTTCTATTTCTTGATTCTGTTTAGTTTTGCTGTTGATCATCAATTGTCTTTAATATTTCATTGTTTCTTTCATTGTATTTTATACTATGTTAATTTTTTTGTAATCTTGCTGTGAAAGCAAGTGGAAGGAAAATATAAGAAAAAAGTAATTATGGAAGGAAAAAAAGTAAGGTGGACGATGTAATTTATACTTTCTGTTTGTTTTTTCTCTTTCCAAAGTAAAGTCTGCCTATGATCTTTGACCTAATTTAAATTAGATTAAGGATTGGTTTTCTCCCAAGGTAGCATATATTTACAGCAAGTATCTTGTCTAAAACTATCAGGCCTAACTTCTTTTACAATTTTGAATAAGTGCTGTGATTTAAGTAAAATTAACAATACTGCTATCCCACCCAGCTCATAAGACTACAAAATAATACATAACATCAGTTGTTAAATTAGTAACATAGTTGTTAAGTGAATCTCGCTTCCCCATTGACTTTGCTTGTCAGAAGGTTGCAAAAGATGGTCACATGACCCCGGGACACTGCAACCATCATAAATATGAATCAGTCAATC